>NC_041234.1:54176406-54185701 GCF_002837175.3 Physeter macrocephalus
ATCATTAGTGTATAAGAATGCCAGAGGTTTCTGTGCATTAATTTTGTATCCTGCTACTTTACTAAATTCATTGATTAGCTCTAGCAATTTTCTGGTAGCATCCTTAGGATTCTCTATGTATAGTATCATGTCATCTGTAAATAGTGACAGCTTTACTTCTTCTTTTCCGATTTGGATTCATTTTATTTCTTTTTCTTCTCTGAATCCTGTGGCTAAAACTTCCAAAACTATGTTGAATAATAGTGGTGAGAGTGGCAACCTTGTCTTGCTCCTGATCTTAGTGGAAATGGTTTCAGTTTTCCACCACTGAGGACGATGTTGGCTGTGGGTTTGTCATATATGCCCTTTATTATGTTAAAGAAAGTTCCCTCTATGCCTATTTTCTGGAGGGTTATTATCATAAATGGGTGTTGAATTTTGTCGAAAGATTTCTTTGCATGTACTGAGATGATCATATGGTTTTTCTCCTTCAGTTTTTCCGACAAAAGATTAATCTCCAAAATATACAAGCAGCTCAGGGAGCTCGGTATCAAAAATACAAACAACCCAATCCAAAATTGTCTGGAAGACCCAAATAGATTTTTCTCCAATGAAGATATACATATTGCCAACAATCACTTGAAAGGATGCTGAACATCACTAATCATTACAGAAATTAAAATCAAAACCGCCATGATGTATCACCTCACTGCCATCATCAGAAAATCTAGAAACAGTAAATGTTGGAGGGAGTGTGAAGAAAAGAGAACCATCTTGCACTGTTGGTGAGAATGTAAATTGATACCGCCACTATGGAGAACAGTATGGAGGTTCCTTAAAAAACTGAAAATAGAACTATCATATGACCCAGCAATCCCACTACTTGATATATACCCTGAAAAGAACATAATACAAAAATAGACATGTACCACAATGTTCATTGCAGCACTATTTGCAATAGCCAGGACATGGAAGCAACCTAAGTGTCCATCGACAGATGAATGGATAAAGAAGATGTAGCACATATATACAATGGAATATTACTCAGCCATAAAAAGAAATGAAATTGAATTATTTCTGTTGAGGTGGATGCACCTCGAATCTGTCAGACAGAGTGAAGTAAGTCAGAAAGAGAAAAAGAAATACCGTATGGTAACACATATATATGGAATCTAAGAAATAAATGGTTCTGATGAAACTAGGGTCAGTACAGGAATAAAGACACAGACGTAGAGATTGGACTCGAGGACATGGGGAGGGCGAAGGGTAAGCTGTGACAAAGTGAGAGAGTGGCATGGACATATATACACTACCAAATGTAAAGTAGATGGCTAGTGGGAAGCAACTTCATAGCACAGGGAGATCTGCTCGGTTCTTTTTGACCACCTGGAAGGGTGGGATAGGGAGGGTGGGAAGGAGATGCAAGAGGGAGGGGGTATGGGGATATATGTATTCACAGAGCTGATTCACTTTGTTATACAGCTGAAATTAACACAACAGTGTGAAGCAATTATAGTCCAATATGGATGTTAAAAAATTCTTTTTTATTTCTGAGTAGTGTTTCATGTTGTATCCATACCATGGTACCAGGATATACCTACTTTGCTTAACCATTTACCCATTGAATGACAGCTGGGCTGTTTCCAGTTTTTGGATATTATGAATTAAACCTGTTATGAACATTCATTTACAGATTTTTTTTCTGTGAACATTAATTCTTGATTTCCTAGGATAAATGCCTTCGAGTGCAATTATTGGATAGTATAGTAATTGCATGTTTACTTTGATAAGAAACTTCTGAACTGTTTTCCAGAGTGTCTGTACTATTTTACATTCCCACCAGCAATGTATGAGTGATCGTTTCTCTGCATCTTTGCTAGCATTTGGTGTTGTCACTATTTTGTAAAAAAATTTTTAGCCATTTTGATGGTGTGTGGTGATATCTCATTGTGATTTTAATTTGCATTTCCCTGATTCCTAATGATTTTGAACACATTTTCATGTTATCTTTACTTTTTGATGGAACCCAGAGAAGAAAACTATCAGAGAAAAGGTGAGTTTTGAGTGAAGTAAGTTCTGATTCAGAACTACAAAAATGTGCACGATTTGGAACTGGAAACACAGTTGGGGAAGATATCAGTACTCTAGTTGAACTTAAAATATACTAGTCAAATAAAACAAAAAAGATAAAATTTAATGAAGAGAACCTACACACCTTTGTGTAAGTTACTAGACAAATTGGTTCATTTAATCCTCACAACCATCCTGCTATCATCCTATATTTTTCTGATTGTGATAATATGTTCATTGTAGTAATGTTGAAAGTTACAGAAAAATAAAGCAACAAAAAAGGTGACTTATAATCTCTTCACAATTAACTAAAATATTTCTTTCCTTCAAGTCATTCATTGTTTTACACACATGCACACACACATATACACAGTATGTATATATATTTGTAAATTGGGACAATACTGTATATATTATTTTTTCCTTGTTTGCCTTCACATTATGAGTGTTTTCTAATAAGAATAAATATTGTTTAAAATATCCTTTAAAATTTTTCATAATAGTCCATTAAAGAAATAAATGATAATTTATTTTTTAGATTTCACATATAAGTTAAAACATACAGTATTAAACATCATATTTAATGTGTATTTCTTTATTTTTAGTGATGCTGGAAATTCTTTATAGTTTTCAGTCATTTATGTTTTGTTCTTCTGTAAGTTTCTTGTGCTCTTTGCTCTTTTTCCTTTAAGGTTATTAGTGTTTTCCTTATTAGTTGAATTAAGAAAATCTGATTAGTCCCATTTTTCAGATGATGAAACTGAGACTTGGAGAGATTATATAACCTCCTCAGTCACATGTATAATAAAGGTAGTTCAAAGTCAATTCTGCCTAACTCTAAAGGCCTGTTCTTTCTACCATGCCATGTCTCCTTTAAAGATAGTTGTCTTTGCTAAGGAGGGATAACTCACTTGGCTTACTGCTTAGCAGTTATTTCTGTAATTCTTCATCACCATACATGTCCTAGCCACACAGTTATTCCTGTTAACTTAACCAGGATGGTCCATATTATTCCTGGCTTCATCTAGAGACCAAACATCTCAAACAATGGGACTTGAATCCAATGCTGCCCAGAATTAAGTCTCTGGTTAGTCCTCCAGGACTTTTCCTCAACACAGGTTTCTTTCCAGACTTTACATTCTCTTACTGACCAGAGTGATTGAGTTCAGTTACAAAAACAACTTTGAATCCAGGCAGACAGTTTGGAATGGAATTTTGTTCTATTTGATACCTAATCACTAGTTTGACTAAATTTTTCATGTTTCAACCAATGTTTTCCGGCATAGTGCTAAAGCAGATGAAGTTAGAATTTGTAGTTGAGAACAATGGGCAAATTTAATCTAAACAAAGGCTACAGGTTAAAATAGTGGGTTAGATGGAATAATGACATGCTCTAAAGAGTGACAATTATCCAGAGCCAACAAAGCTGGTGTATAGGAAACATAAAATAAAAGATAGACCCAAACCTGAAAATAAATAATTGCCCTAAACTTAATTCCTCCTCTGGTATATGTTTCAGTGTACACTGCATATGAAACAAAAACATACACATGAAGACAAAACCAGTCACTGCATTGAAATAAAAATTCTCTATCAAATTTCCTGCTAGGAGATACAATAAATACAGTATCTAGCCATCTATCACCACATCGAAAGACCGCTGACCAGTTCTCAGTAACTGAGATTTAATAAGTATCTAAGGAAACAAGAAATTCCTGTTTTAAAAAAAAACAAATAAAACGGAAAAAACAAATTACAATTGGTGTGCACATTTTTCCTGGCACTGTGGTCTCTGAATAAATGTGTTGCTATGACCCAGACCTCTTTCCTCCTTGTGTGTGTGTCTCTCTTTCCTTCCTCTCAGTGAATGCAGTTTAAATAAAGAAACATCTGCTGGAATCCTGAAGTGGGGATCCCTGATTTCAAGAGACAAAGGAGAAAAAAAAACTTAAACACTTGTACAGATGTGTACAGTACAGCATGTAGGGTTTTTGCCAGAGATAGTCCATAGACTGGAAGTTGGCCATCATTAGAAGAAAGCTACTTATTTTTATCCTCAAGAATGGAGAAAATACTCTAAAATTCACATAGTGGTCAAGGGATTGATCTCTGACAAAGAAGGGAGTAGGGTTCTATAAGAGAGATAGTAATAATACATAAAAATTACTATCAAGTGAGCATGAACCAGACCTGTGCTAAATATAGTATATACATTGTTTTATTTAATCATCACAAAACTCTAAAAGGGAGATATTAGTAGATGCATTTAAAGTCTATGAAAATGAGGCTAAAAGAAGTTGTCATTTTGCCAAATGTCACCCCACTAAGAAGTGATAGAGCTGGAAATCAAACTCAGGATTACAAAGCTCTGCTTATTCCACTATGCCATCTCATTGCAGGGACTGATGACTAATTTTAGTTTCAATTTTACTTAAATAGGAAAATAAAATAAATACCATCATTAATTCTACCAGTCAGTCTACACAACTTTTTCTTTCTATCATTCCTCTTAAGAAAAAATGTGGAGATTTTCTGTCAAGACAAGATGATATATGCCTGTTTTCCCCTTCTCCTCACTAAACAAAATTATAAACTCTGCAAATGGCCCAAGAGACAACAAAAGGAGAATTTTGAAAGGTGGTAGGAAGACAGTGAAATACATCTTGTGTCCACCATGAGAAAGAAGGTGACCTAGAACCAGTGTCTCCCTTCCCATGACTTAGTGACAGAAGACAGCCCAGGTAAGCAGATTCCTTTCCTGGGTGAAACGAGTCCATCTGACATCAAGTAATCCTGACACTTCCAGAAAGGAGTATCAAATAGGAGCCCAGCCAAAAATAAAGAGCTAAGGGAGACACTCCTGCCAGGCCTGAGACTGTCCTCTCCTACCCATAAATAGATATTGAGACTGGTGGACAGAGATGGTAGGAGAGATCCAGCTGCAGCAAATGACCTGGTCCAGGAAACCTCTGTTCTCTTAACCTTGAGACTCTCCTCCTGAACCCAGATACCAGGGCTGGCAGGCAGAACTGGTTGGAGAGAAGTAACCATAATAAGTGGCTGCCTTGGAAGTCTCTGTCCTCTCAGGCCAAGAGTCTTCTCCTCAGAGAGACTGGGGCATCTCAAGAGGGGGTCAGGTAGTAGAGAGATCCCATCACACCACAATCCCATGGAGAGACACCCCATCCATCCAGATGGTCAGCCTGGGTAATCCCCTCCCATCACTTTAGGCAGTACCAACAGAAACCAGTGTAACCAGTGGAAGTCTCAGTAGAAGCAGCTAAAACAAGAGGATCAAAATAACCCAGCAAATGCTATGAAAATTAAACTGCTATTGAAATTACAGCTCACAAAAATATACCTGGGCCTGCAGGCTAACCCTACACTTTCTGCTAAAATAAAAGAGTTCAATAGGACCCAGAGTATCCTAAAATGATAGACAAAATATCCATGATATGCTCAAAAATCACCCGTCATACCAAAAACCAGGAAAATCACAAATTGACACCAACACCAAGATGAATCAGATATTGGATCTAGTTGACAATGATTTTAAAGAAGCTGTGATAAAACACTTTAAAAAGAAATTATAACTTACCTTGAAACAAATTTAAAAAATAGAAAATCTTAGCAAAAAATAAATGCTACCAGTTGTTAAGTAAGTACTACTATATGAAGTCACTTGCTTTGCCCTCATAATTTCATTTGACCTTTAAGAAAAACTCTAAGGTTGATTTTATAATCCCATTTTAAATATGAAAAAATGGAAATTTACCATAAGCCCTAGCATTCTCTACTGTATTATACCTGATCAGCTTCACTCATTTATATTACCCACCTGATCTTTGCAGGCATTTGAGTTTGCCATCTCTGATAGCCATAAGCAGAGAGGGCATTTTAAGTATGGTAAAGAGTGTGAGCAAACACACAGGAGTGAAAATGATTATAGGACATTTAAAGGCAGTGAGGAGACCAGCCTGTCTAAAGCAGAGAGTATGTGTTGAGGAGTAACTGGAGCAAATAGTGAAGAGATAAAGAGGGGTCAGATTATGAAGGACCTTAATAAGCAAGCAGAAGGGTAGGCATAGGGAGCTATTGTGACTTCTAGAGGAAACATGATGAGAGATCATCAGGAAACAGAAAAAGAAAGCAGGAAAAAAAGAGAAAGAAAGAGAGGAAAGGATGAATGGTTAGAGGGAAGGAGGGAGGGAGGGAGAAAGAGAAAAAGAGAGAGGGAGGCAAACTAGAATAATAAATGCCTACTATGGGTTCCTAATTCTCCTTTAATACCAGTTCCCTGCACGTACATATGTTCAAGCCAGTTTTTTAAAGTACCATGACCCTCTTTCATCTCTGGACCATTCTACATGCTATCCCCATTGCTTAAAATCCTTGTCCACAACCACCTAACCCCCACACCCTATAATTTGTTTTTCTGGCTACCTCCTATTCACTTTTCAAGAGTCAACTCAGGAATCATGTCAATTCTTTCAGGAAGCGTTTCCTAAAACTCTCCCCCACCAGCCACTTTTCTTCTTCCTTGTCCTGTCCTGTTGTGTTAAGTGCTTTCTCTATGTTCCCATGGCCCAATATGCATAACTCTTTGTCAGCACTTATCCTGTTGTATTTATTCATCTGTCAGTTTCTTTTCAAGGACTCAGTTCCTTGAAGGCAGTGCATTCATTTTTGTAGCCTGAGCTTCTAGCACTATATCATGTATGTGGTAGAAGTTCAATACATTTTTGTTGAATGAATGAGTAAATGAAAGAAGGCCAAGTACTGTATCTGGTGCTCAACATGTTATTTCATTTAACCTTCACTTCAAAACATTTCACTGGTGAAACCTAAGTCAATAGAGGCAACAGGCTTGAAAGAGGAGGACATTTCAGGCAAAGATGCAAAGGCAGGGATGACATGAGAGAACATGCTGCATTGAGGAACTACAAGGAATACTGTGTGATTGAAGTATAGTGTGTGGTGGGGAGTGATGAGGGATGTAGCTGGAGAAATAGACAGGGCCTGGCTTACAAAGAAAGTTGCATAACTTTTTAAGGAATTTGTCCTGAGGGCAATAGGTTTTAAGCACAGGGATGACAAGACACATCAGATATGACCAAAGGCACATGTCCACCCATGTCAGGGGATATAATTACTTCTTGAAAGTAAGGAACCAAGGGTGAGAAGTGGAGGGATGCTTGAAGAAAAGTTCAGAGTCAAATAGCAGCCTTCACCCCCACCCTTACCTAGTTCACATAGAAGGCACAGAGGGACTAGGAGTTTCTGTCTTGTAAAATTCAGAAGAGTTTAAGCATTGCTCTAGGTTGACCAATTTGGTGACTCTCTAATCATATTCTGTAGATTCACCTACTGTACTTATGTGAGAGCCAATGCTAGGCAATGTGTTAGGCAGGAACCTTTCATGTAAACATGAGAGAGTAAGAATCATGGAAGAGAAAATTAAATTTGAGGTTCTGTTCAATAGTGTTGATTACTACTAGTGTGAATTGTTTTGTCAGGTAGTAGGTGGAGTAAATGAACTAATAAGTGAAAAGTAAGTGCTAAGGGCATTGTTAAAAACAGGAGCTTCTGGCTAATTAATTTTGAGACTAGCTTGACACTGAAACCAAACTTCTTAACACTATATATATACTGGAGATATATATATATATATATATATATATATATATATATATATATCTCCAGTCCTCACAACTTGCTTTATATTACATATTTAAGAACCAAATAGTGCCCTCTCTTTTCTTTCAGTAACTCTAATTTGATCAAGGGAAAGACTTAAAAATATTGGCATTGTCCATTATGCTGACATGGATTTTCTAGTAAATTCATTGAGTTTAGGCTGTGTGATGAGTGAATGAGAAATAAAGGAGAAATGATTCTCCCCTCTGGCATGCTGGAGAGACAAGTTCTAAGCAATTGGTCATATGTTGTTTAATTGGGTCCCTAAATAAATAGAGACAATGAAGAAGAAGATGATGATAACAAAAACAACAACTATCACTAATCAAAAGGACACTATATATCATGCAATAAGCTAAACACTTTACATACAAAATCTCCATGGTTCCTTAATGCTGGCCTGCAACAAAATGAGGAAAAGGAGAATAGCATTTGGCTTTTATAAATTTAATTTATGTAATTTTGACTCTGCTTCTAAAAATATAGACAGCTGTAAGAGAACATCACTCCTATTCAAACAATTAGAAAAAAATCTGGCTAATATACAAATCACAATTATTTTAATGAGATATAATTGACATATAACATTATATTAGTATCAGGTGTGCAAGATAAAAATTATAGATATTTGTATATATTGCAAAGTGATCGACACAGTCTAGTTAAAATCCAGCACCATATATAGTTACCAATTTTCTTTAAATATGATGAGAACTTTTAAGATCTAATCTGTTAGCAACTTGCATATGTACAATAAGTTATTATTAACTGTACGCATCATGATATACATTGCATGTCATTTCATTTATTTATTTATTTTATTTATTTTTTTTAACATCTTTAACATCTTTATTGGAGTATAATTGCTTTACAATGGTGTGTTAGTTTCTGCTTTACAGCAAAGTGAATCAGTTATACATATACATATGTTCGCATATCTCTTCCCTCTTGCGTCTACCTCGCTCCCACCCTCCAAATCCCACCACTCTAGGCGGTCACATAACACCTAGCTGATCTCCCTGTGCTATGCGGCTACCCCTCACTAGCTATCTATTTTACGTTTGGTAGTATATATATATGTCCAAGCCACTCTCTCACTTCGTCACAGATTACCCTTCCCCCTCCCCATATCCTCAAGTCCATGTTCTAGTAGGTCTGTGTTTTAATCCTGTCCTACCCCTAGTCTCTTCATGACATTTTATTTTTATCTTAGATTCCATATATATGTGTTAGCACATGGTATTTTTTTTTCTCCTTCTGACTTACTTCACTCTGTAGGACAGACTCCAGGTCCATCCACCTCACTACAAATAACTCAGTTTCATTTATTTTTGCAAGAGTGTTCGCTTTTCTCCACACCCTCTCCAGCATTTATTGTTTCTAAATTTTTTGATTATGGCCATTCTGACTGTGGTGAGATGATATCTCATTGTAGTTTTGATTTACATTTCTCTAATGATTAATGATGTTGAGTATTCTTTCATGTGTTTGTTGGCAATCTGTATATCTTCTTTGGAGAAATGTCTATTTAGGTCCTCTGCCCATTTTT
>NC_041234.1:54185868-54186808 GCF_002837175.3 Physeter macrocephalus
TCCTCTGCCCATTTTTGGATTGGGTTGTTTGTTTTTTTGTTATTCAGCTGAATGAGCTGCTTGTAAATTTTGGAGATTAATCCTTTGTCAGTTGCTTCACTTGCAAATATTTTCTCCAATTCTGAGGGTTGTCTTTTCATCTTGTTTATGGTACCCTTTGCTGTGCAAAATCCTTTAAGTTTCATTAGGTCCCACTTGTTTATTTTTGTTTTAATTTCCATTTCTCTAGGATGTGGGTCAAAAAGGATATTGCTGTGATTTGTGTCACAGAGTGTTCTGCCTATATTTTCCTCTAAGAGTTTGATAGTGTCTGGCCTTACATTTAGGTTTTTAACCCATTTTGAGATTATTTTTGTGTATGGTGTTAGGGAGTGTTCTAATTTCATACTTTTACATGTACCTGTCCAGTTTTCCCAGCAACACTTATTGAAGAGGCTGTCTTTTCTCCACTGTATATGCTTGCCTCTTTTATCAAAGATAAGGTGACCATATGTGTGTGGGTTTAACTCTAGGCTTTCTGTCCTGTTCCACTGATCTATATTTCTGTTTTTGTGTCAGTACCATACTGTCTGGATTACTGTAGCTTTGTAGTTTAGTCTGAAGTCAGGGAGCCTGATTCTCAAGCTCCAATTTTCGTTCTCAAGATTGCTTTGGCTATTCGGGGTCTTTTGTGTTTCCATACAAATTGTGAAAATTTTTGTTCTACTTCTGTGAAAAATGCCAGTGGTAATTTAATAGGGATTGCATTGACTCTTTAGATTGCTTTGGGTAGTAGAATCATTTTCACAATGTTGATTCTTCCAATCCAAGAACATGGTATATCTCTCCATCTATTTGTATCATCTTTAATTTTTTCATCAGTGTCTTATAATTTTCTGCATACAGGTCTTTTGTCTCCTTAGGTGGGTTTATTCCTAGATATTTTATTCTTTTTGTTGCA
>NC_041234.1:54186892-54188576 GCF_002837175.3 Physeter macrocephalus
GAATGCAGGAGATTTCTGTGCATTAATTTTGTATCCTGCTACTTTACCAAATTCATTGATTAGCTCTAGTAGTTTTCTGGTAGCATCTTTAGGATTCTCTATGTATAGTATCATGTCATCTGCAAACAGTGACAGCTTTACTTCTTCTTTTCCAATTTGGATTCCTTTTATTTCTTTTTTCTTCTCTGATTGCTGTAGCTAGAACTTCCAAATCTATGTTGAATAAGAGTGGTGAGAGTGGGCAACCTTGGCTTGTTCCTGTTCTTAGTGGAAATGGTTTCAGGTTTTCACCATGGAGAACAATGCTGGCTGTGAGTTTGTCATATATGGCCTTTATTATGTTGAGGAAAGTTCCCTCTATGCCTACTTTCTGCAGGGTTTTTATCATAAATGGGTGTTGAATTTTGTCAAAAGCTTTCTCTGCATCTATTGACTGGTTTTGGTATCAGGGTGATGGTGGTCTCGTAGAATGAGTTTGGGAGTGTTCCTCCCTCTGCTATATTTTGGAAGAGTTTGAGAAGGATAGGTGTTAGCTCTTCACTAAATGTTTGATAGAATTCGCCTGTGAAGCCATCTGGTCCTGGGCTTTGGTTTGTTGGAAGATTTTTAAGCACAGTTTCAATTTTAGTGCTTGTGATTCGTCTGTTCATATGTTCTATTTCTTCCTGGTTCAGTCTTGGCAGGTTGTGCATTTCTAAGAATGTGTCCATTTCTTCCAGGTTGTCCATTTTATAGACATACAGTTGTTTGTACTAATCTCTAATAATCTTTTGTATTTCTGCAGTGTCTTTTGTTACATCTCCTTTTTCATTTTTAATTCTAATGATTTGAGTCTTCTCCCTTTTTTTCTTGATGAGTCTGGCTAACTGTTTATCAATTTTATTTATCTTCTCAAAGAACCAGCTTTCAGTTTTATTTATCTTTGCTATCATTTCCTTCATTTCTTTTTCATTTATTACTGATCTGATCTTTATGATTTCTTTCCTTCTGCTAAATTTGGAGGATTTTGTTCTTTTTTCTCTAATTGCTTTAGGTGCAAGGTTCGTTTGTTTATTTGAGATGTTTCCTGTTTCTTAAGGTAGGATTGTATTGCTATAAACTTCCCTCTTAGAACTGCTTTTGCCGCATCCCATAGGTTTTGGGATGTCTTGGCTCCATTGTCATTTGTTTTTAGGTATTTTTTTATTTCCTTTTTGATTTCTTCAGTGATCACTTCGTAATTAAGTAGTGTATTGTTTAGCCTCTATGTGTTTGTATGTTTTACAGATCTTTTCCTGTAATTGATATCTAGTCTCATAGCATTGTGGTCGGAAAAGATATTTGATACAATTTCAATTTTTTTAAATTTACCAAGGCTAGATTTTTGACCCATGATATGATCTATCCTGGAGAATGTTCCATGAGCACTTGAGAAAAAAGTGTATTCTCTTGTTTTTGGATGGAATGTCCTATAAATATCAATTAAGTCCTTCTTGTTTAATGTATCCTTTAAAACTTGTGTTTCCTTATTTATTTTCATTTTGGATGATCTCTCCATTGGTGAAAGTGGGGTGTTAAAGTCCCCTACTATGATTGGGTTACTGTCGATTTCCCCTTTTATGTCTGTTAGTATTTGCCTTATGTATTGAGGTGCTCCAAAGTTGGGTGCATAAATATTTACAATTGTTATATCTTCTTCATGGAT
>NC_041234.1:54188865-54201232 GCF_002837175.3 Physeter macrocephalus
TCGGTGTTTTCCTTCTCTTGTGTTTCTTGCCTAGAGAAGTTCCTTTAGCATTTGTTGTAAAGCTGGTTTGGTGGTGCTGAACTCTCTCAGCTTTTCCTTTCTGTAAAGTCTTTAATTTCTCCATCAAATCTGAATTAGATCCTTGCTGGCTAGAGTAATCTTGTTTGTAGGTTTTTCTCCTTCATCACTTTAAATATGTCCTGCCACTCCCTTCTGGCTTGTAGAGTTTCTGCTGAAAGATCAGATGTTAACCTTATGGGGATTCCCTTGTGTGTTATTTGTTGTGTTTCGCTTGCTGCTTTTAATATGTTTTCTTTCTGTTTAATTTTTGATAGTTTGATTAATATGTGTCTTGGCGTGTTTCTCCTTGGATTTATCCTGTATGGGACTCTCTGTGCTTCCTGGACTTGATTGACTATTTCCTTTCCCATATTAGGGAAGGTTTCAACTATAATCTCTTTAAATATTTTCTCAGTCCCTTTCTTTTTCTCTTCTTCTTCTGGGACCCTATAATTTGAATGTTGGTGTGTTTAGTGTTGTCCCAGAGGTCTCTGAGACTGTGCTCATTTCTTTTCATTCTTTTTTCTTTATTCTGCTTTGCAGTCGTTATTTCCAATCTTTTATCTTCCAGGTCACTTATCCGTTCTTCTGCCTCAGTTATTCTGCTATTGATCCCATGTAGAGTATTTTAAATTTCATTTGTTGTGTTGGTCATCGTTGGTTGCTTCCTCTTTAGGTCTTCTAGGTCCTTGTTACATGTTTCTTGCATTTTGTCTATTCTATTTCAGTGATTTTTGATCATCTTTAGTATCATTATTCTGAATTCTTTTTCACGTAGACTGCCTATTTCCTCTTCATTTGTTACGTCTGGTGGGTTTTTACCTTGCTCCTTCATCTGCTGTGTGTTTTTCTGTCTTTTCATTTTGCTTATCTTACTGTGTTTGGGGTCTCCTTCTGGCAGGCTGCAGGTTCGTAGTTCCCATTGTTTTTAGTGTCTGTCCCCAGTGGCTAAAGTTGGTTCAGTGGACTAAATAGGGTTCCTGGTCGTGGGGACTAGTGCCTGTGTTCTTGTGGATGAGGCTGGATCTTGTCTTTCTAGTGGGCAGGTCCACGTCTGGTGGTGTGTTTTGAGGTGTCTGTAGCCTTATTATGATTTTAGGCTGATTCTCTGCTAATGGATGGGGCTGTCATCCTGTCTTGCTAGTTGTTGGACATAGGGTGTCCAGCACTGTAGCTTGCTGGTCGTTTAGTGAAGCTGGGTCTTGGTGTTGAGATGGAGATCTCTGGGAGATTTTCGCCATTTGATATTATGTGGAGCTGGGAGGTATCTTGTGGACCAGTGTCCTCAAGTTGGTTCTCCCACCTCAGAGATAGAGCCCTGACGCCTGGCTGGGTTTCCAAGAGCCTTTAATCCACACGGCTCAGAATAAAAGGGAGAAAAAATAGAAAGCAAAGAAAGAAAGGATGGAAGGAAGAAAGGAAGGAAGGAAGGAAGAAAGAAAGAAAGGAAGGAAGGCAGGAAGTAAGGAAGGAAGGAAGGAAGAATGGAAGGAAGGAAAGAAGGACAGAAGAAAGAAAGGGAGGAAGAAAGAAAGGAAGAAAGAAGATAAAGTAGGATAAAATAAAATTATTAAAGTAAAAAATAACTATTAAGCAGAAAAATTTTAAAAATTAAAAAAAAGGGATGGTCAAAACCCTAGGACAAATGGTGAAAGCAAAGCTATGCAGACAAAATCTCACACAGAAGCACACACATACACACTCACAAAAAGAGAAAAAGGGGACAAAATAATATATCTTGCTCCCAAAGTCCACCTCTTCAACTTGGGATGATTCCCTGTCTATTCAGTTATTCCACAGATGCAGGGCACTTCAAGTTGATTGTGGACATTCAATCCGCTGTTTCTGAGGCTACTGGGAGAGACCGCCCCTCTCCTCTTTGTTCACACAGCTCCTGGGGTTCAGCTTTGAGCTTGGCCCCACCGCTGAACATAGGTCGCCCGAGGGCATCTGCTCTTCGCTCAGATAGGACGGGGTTTAAAGGAGCAGCTGATTCAGGGGCTCTAGCTCAGGCCAGGGGGAGGGAGGGGTACAGATGCCAGATGAGCCAGCAGCGGCAGAGGCCAGCGTGACGTTGCACCATCCTGAGGTGCACCGTGCATTCTCTCGGGGAAGTTGTCCCTGGATCCCGGGACCCTGGCAGTGGAGGGCTGCACAGGCTCCCAGGAGGGGAGGTGTGGAGAGTGACCTGTGCTCGCACACAGGCTTCTTGGTGGCAGCAGCAGCAGCCTTAGTGTCTCATGCCCTTCTCTGGGGTCCGCACTGATAGCTGCGGCTCGTGCCCGTTTCTGGAGCTCCTTTAAGCGGCACGCTTAATCCCCTCTCCTCACGCCCCAGGAAGCAAAGAGGGAAGAAAAGTTCTCTTGCCTCTTCGGCAGCTCCAGACTTCTCCCGGACTCCCTCTGGCTAGCCGTGGTGCCCTAACCCCTTCAGGCTGTGTTCACGCAGCCAACCCTAGTCCTCTCCCGGCTTCGCACCGAAGCCCAAGCCTCAGCTCCCAGCCCCCGCCTGTCCTGGCGGGTGATCAAAGAAGCTCCTCAGACTGATGAGTGCTGGTCGGTCCCGATCCTCTGCGGGAATCTCTCCGCTTTGCCCTCCACACCCTGTTACCGCACTCTCTCCCATGGCTCCGAAGCTTCCCCCTCTGCCACCCGCAGTCTCTGCCTGTGAAGGTGCTTCTAGTGTGTGTAATCCTTTCCTCCTTCACTGCTCCCTCCCACTGGTTCATGTCCCGTCCCTATTCTTTTGTCTCTGTTTTTTCTTTTTTCTTTTGCCCTACCCAGGTACGTGGGGAGTTTCTTGCCTTTTGGAAGGTCTGAGGCCTTCTGCCAGCGTTCAGTGGGTGTTCTATAGGAGCAATTCTACGTGTAGATGTATTTCTGATGTATCTGTGGGAGGAAGGTGATGTCTGCCTCTTACTCTTCCGCCATCTTCTCTCCGTGTCCCATTTATTCTATAACTGGAAGTTTGTACCCCTTGACTCCCTTAACCCATTTCACCCACCTCCCACCCCCACAAATCTGTTCTCTGTATCTATGAGTTTATGTTTTAGACTCAACATATTATTGAGATAATATGGTATTTGTCTTTTTCTGAGTTATTTCACTTAGCATAATACCTTCGAGATCCAACCCTGTTTTCAAAAATGGCAAGATTTCCTTCTTTTTAAAGGTTGAAGAGTATTCCATTGTATATATATATATATATATATATATCTCACCTTATCTACCTTTTATTTCTTTTATGACTTTTTTTAATCTGAGGTATAATTGACATAACATTCTATAGTTTCAGGTGTACAATGTAATGATGCAATATTTGTACACATTGTGAAATGATCACCACAATAATTTTAGTTTACATCTGACACCATACATCGTTATAAATTTTTTGTGTGTAATGAGACCTGTCAAGATCCCCTTTCTTAGCTACTTTCAAATATTCAATACAGTATTATTAACTATAGTCACCATGCTGTTACATCCTCATGACTTACTCATTTTAAAACTGAAAATTTGTACATTTTGAACTGTTTCAACCGTTTTTCCCAAATTCCACCTCAGGTAAGCACCAGTATGGTCTCCCTATCCACGACTTCCATTTTTATTTTGTTTTTCATTTGTTTGTTTGTTTGATTTTTATATTCCACGTATAAGTAAAAGCATATGTTATTTATTTTTTCAGTTTGACTTATTTCACTTACCATAATGCCCTCAACGTCCATCCATATTGCTGTGAATGGCAAGATTTCATTCCTTTATTATAGCTGATACATATATATATACACACACACACATATATATATACATATAAATGTATGTCACATTTTCTTTATCCATTCATCCATCGATGAACACAGGTTGCTTGCATATATTGGTTATTGTAAATAGTGCTGCAATGAACATGGGAGTGCAGATATCTTATCAAGTTAGTATTTTTATTTCCTTTGGACAAATATCCAGAAGGGGAATTGCTGGATGATAACTTAGTTCTATTTTTTAATTGTTTGAAGAACATCCATATTGCTTTCCATAGTGGCTGCACAAATTTACATTCACACCAACAATACACAAGTTTTCCCTTTTCTCCACATTCTCTCCAACAGTAATTATTTCTTGTCTTTTTGATAATAACAATTCTAACAGGTGTGAAGTGATATCTCATTGTGATTTTAATTTGAATTTTCCTAATGATTAGTGATGTTGAGCACATTTCCATGTACATGCTGGTCATCTGTATGTTTTCTTTGGAAAAATGTCTATTCTGATTCTCTGCCCATTTTAAAAATCAGATTGTGTTTTTTTTTCTTTTTTTGTTATTGAGTTTTATAAGTTATTTATATATTTTTGATTTTAACCTCTTATCAGATATATGATTTGAAAATATCTTTTCCCATTTGGTAGATTGCCTTTTCATTTTATTGATAGGTTCCCTTGCTGTGCAGAAGCTTTCAGTTTGATGTAGTCCCACTTGTTTAGTTTTGCATGTTTTGCCTTTGCTTTTGGTGTCAAATCCAAAAAAGTCATCAGCAAAAATAATGTCAAGAAGTTTACTGCCTATATTTTCTTCAAGAGTTTTATGGTTTCAGGTCTTACATACAAGTCTTTAGTCCATTTTGAGTTAATTTTTGTGTATGGTATAGGATAGGGGTCCAGTTACATTTTTTTTGCATGTGGTTGTACAGTTTTTCCAAACTATATATTGAATAAACTGTCCTTTCCCCATTGTATATTCTTGGCTCCTCTGTCATAAAGTAATTGACAATATATGTGTGGGTTTATTTCCTGGCTTGTTAAACGGTTACACTGATATATGTGCCTGTTTTATGCCAATACAATACTGTTTTGATTACTATAGCTTTGCAAGATAATTTGAAATCATGAAGTGTGGTGCCCCCTGTTATGTTCTTTCTCAAGATTGCTTTGGCTATTCGTTGTCTTTTACGTTTCCATACAAATTTTAGGATTGTTTGTCTATTTCTTTGAAAAATGCTATTGGAATGTTTATAGGTGTTGCATTGAATATTTAGATTGCTTTGGTAGTAGGAACATTTTAACAATATTAATTCTTCCAATCCATGGCCACAGAATAGCATTCCATTCATCTGTGTCTTCTTCAATTTCTGTCATCAATGTTTTGTAGTTTTCAGTGTACAAGTCTTTCAACTCCTTGGATAAATTCATTCCTAGATATTTTTTCTTTTGATGCAGTTAAAAATGGGATTTTTTTCATAAATTTCTTTCTGATAGTTCAATATTGGTATATAGAAACACAAATAATTTTTAAAATATTGATTTGGTGTCCTGCAACTTTGCTACATTTGTTTATTTGTTCTAAAACTTTTTGATGGAGTCTTTAGGATTTTCTACATATAATATTATCTGTAAATAGTGACAGTTTTCCTTCTTATTTTCTGATTTGAATCCGTTTATTTCTTTCTCTTGCCTAAATTGTTCTGGTTAGAACTTACACACAATGTGGAATAAAAGTGATGAAAGTGAGCTTCCTTGCCTTGTTCCTTAGAGAAAAAGCTTTTAGATTTTCAACTCATGTCACTGAGTATGATGTTAGCTGTAGGTTTGTCATATATGGCCTTTATTATGTTGAGGTATGTTCACTCTACCTTGAATTTCTTCAGAGATTTTATAATAAATGAATGTTGAATTTTGTCACATGCTTTTTTTGCATCTACTGAGATAATCATATAATTTTTATCCTTCATTTTGTTAATGTTTTGTATCACAGTGATTGATTTGTGGATGTTGAGACATACTTGAACACTTGGAATAAATCCCACTTCATCATGGTGTATGATTCTTTTAATGTACTGTTGAATTTTGTTTGCTAATATTTACTGAGGATGTTTCGCATCTATGTTCATCAGGGATATTGACCTGTGATTTTCTTTTTTTGTGGCATCCTAGGCTCATTTTGATATCAGGGTAACACTGGCCTTATACAATGAGTTTGGAAGTGTTCCTTCCTCTTCTATTTTTTGAAAAAGGTTGAGAAGGATTGGTATTAATGCTTCTTTAAATGGTTGGTAGAATTCACCAGTGAAGCCATCTGATCCTAGACTTTTGTTTTCTGAGAGGTTTCTGATTACTGATTCAATCCCTTATTAGTAATTGGTCTGTTCAGATTTTTTTTTTCTTCATGATTCAGTGCTGGTGGGTTGCATGGTTCTGGAAATTTATCAACTTCTTCTAGATTGTCCAACTTGTTGGCATACAAATTTATTATTTTCTGTACTGATATACTCAGATTCCTTTTCCCCCACCTCTCTCTCTCTTTTCTGTATTTACTCTAGGTTTTTGCTTTGTGGTTACCATCAGGCTTATATAAAACTATTTATATTTATAACAATGTATTTTAAGTTGATAACAAGTTTGAATGTAGTGCAAAGCTCTACATTTTTATTCTCTCCATATTTTATATTTTTGATGTCACAATTTACATATTTTAATCTTGTGAATCCCTTAATAAATTATTGTAGTTATAGATATTTTTACTACTTTTGTCTTTTAACCTTCATACTAGCTTTATAAGTGATTAACTCACCACTTTTTCAACATTAGATTTTTCTGAATTTTACTATAACTGTGAGATTTATACTTTAATATGTTCTCTTATTACTAATAAGTGACTTTCATTTCAGCTTGAAGTCCCTTTATTATTTATTCTAGTAGTGATGAACTCTTTTAGCTTTTGTTTCTCTGGAAACTCTCTTCTTCAAAGCTGAAGGACATCTTTGCAGGGTACGGTATTCTTGGTTGGCAGTTTTTTTCTTTAAGCACTTTAAGTACATCATGACACTCCCTTCTGGCCTCCAAAGTGTCTGCTAAATAATCTGCTGATAGTCTTATGGGGATTCCCCTGTATGTAATGAGTTGTTTTTCCTCTTACTGCTTTGAATATTCACTCCTTGCTTTAATTTTTGACACTTTATTTATAATATGTCTTGGTGTGGGTCTCTTTCAGTTCATTCTATTTGGAAGTGGCTGGGCTTTATGGATCTGGGATTTTGTTTCCTTCCCTAGGTGAAGGAAGTTTTCAGCCACTATTTCTCCAAATAAGTTTTAAGTTTTCAGCCATTATTTCTCTAAATAAGTTTTATGCTCCTTTCTATCTCCATTCTCCCCCTAGGACCCATATAATGCAGAAGATGGTCTGCTTAATATTGTTCTACAATTCCATTAAGTTCTGTTCACATTTTTTAAGTTCTTTTTTCCCTTTGATGATGTGACTGGGTGAGTTTCACTGCCCTATCTTTGAATTCACTGAGCCTTTCTTCTGCTTCATCTAGTCTGCTGTTGAACCCTTCTAATGTGTTTTTCATTTCAGTGTTATATTAGTCTGCTGTGTGACTTCTATATTGTGCTTTCTTATATTTTATATCTGTTTGTTGAAATTCTCACATTGTTCACTTATTCTTCTCAGTGAGCATCGTTATGATGCAGCAGAGGCAGATCATGAATATATGACCCACTCGACAAGATTGCTGGAGTGGATCACAGTCAGCCCTTACATGCATATTTAATTAGAAGACTGCCTCTCAGCTGCAAATATGAAAATAAGCTAATTGGCCTCTTTCATGGAAAGAATGGATCTCTCCATCCATTGCCTTTCTGCTGTGACCTGGAGGTGGCAACCACTCAAGATTTTTTTCCCTGTTGGTTAGAGTCATGTAGAACCCATGAGCATGTCCCATTGGCTCCCAGAGACAAGCAATCTAGTGATGTTCCCTGGTTAGCAACCCCCCAAATAGAGGTGGCTTACCACTGTAGAATCTCTTTTCTGGGGGATATTGGTGACCTGGAGTGAGGAAGAGGGAGAGTACCAAGATAACATCCACTGGCCTCTATCTTTGCAGGGTATTTTAGTAGTCCCCTAGATATGTGTTAAATTAGATGTGTGCCCCTCAAGCTAATGCTTTAAGATAAGCAAATGTGCCTTTTATTCATGGGAGAGTTTCATTTCACTGCCTCTTCACTTGGTCTTGGGCTGGGTGGGTCTACAAGCATGATAAGAACTGTTTCTCAGTTTGCTATACCTTAGAGGTCTCTTTGATGCAAGCCCCATTCGCTTTCAAGAGCAAATGTTTGAGGGGGCTTGCCTCTCAAGTGTAGGTCTTAAAATTTGGGGTGCCAGATGTGGAGGTCAAGCCTTTTGCTCATTAGGGAGAAGCTTGGGATTTTGAGTGTCTTCCTGGCTGTGAGTTGTACCTCTGTGGGTAGGATTTCTGGTGAGATTTTTGTCTCAGCCTCTCCTACATTCTCAGTGTTTTTCCTCCTTTGCTCAATATGTGAGAGTTACTCAGCTGGTTTGGGTTTTTATTTTTCCCAGAGGACATTGTCTGTATGTAGTTGTAGATTCAGTGTATTTGTGGGAGGAGGTGAATTAAGGATACTCTTACATCACTATCTTGAACTTGAGCTTCCAAGTCACAATTTATTTAACCCATCAAAGATATAAGGTTGCAAGTCAACCAAGGGAGCTGAATGCTAATGATGACAAGCCCCTCCAAGGAGTGCTGGGAAACATGAAATGCTTCATCTTTGATAGAGCAAAGGAAGAAGAGGTAATTATCCTATAAAAGAGGAATAATTAATCATTTAATTGTTTAAATGATTCTTAAAGGCCTAATGTGAGTTTGAGTATTCTTTTAGAATAAATGGTAGCCCCCAGATACAAGGGATGTTTAAAATATTTCACAAACTCTTCTCCATAGGCATTCATGAAGTAATCATGACAAAGTTAGGGAAGTGGGCAAAAGGAGAAAGAGAAAGAGGTGCAAAAGGTGATTGACAGTCACTGGTGATAGGAATAAAACACACATTTTTTTGAGCCTTACGTTATACAAAGCATAAGCCTTAAAATATGAGGGGAGATGTAGAAGCAAAATCCATTGGCTTCTGGAGGAGTGACTGTAAACCATTTCTCCCATCCCCGGGAACTAGGCAGAGATCCACTGCTTTAAGGGGAAGAATAGAAGCAAAAGCCATTCTGATCTTGGAGGAAAGACATAAAAATATCTTGAGGTCGGGATAGTGAACCCACACAAAACAGATATCTGCTACTATGAGGAGAGTCAGGACATTTTACCTACCAAGTATTTGTCAAACATACAAGGCATAATAAATAGAATGTCATGGGGTGGGGGAGGAGATGGAACTCTGAGAAAGTCTCACCTTGCATTTCAGGAACACAAGCCCTGCCCAAGACTTAGACTGCACCAGTGGAATGAGTCCACCACGGGGAGAGTTCCAAGTAACAAGCAACCAAAGTCTGCTACTTGGAGAGAAGCAAGACCATGGAGAGAGACTATTTCCAGAGCAGAGTCATGCAGGGAGTAATGAAAGCTGAGGATAGAGTAGGAACAATAAGAAAAACCTTCTGGAACCACAGATACACACCAAATGCAAAGTAATGACAGCCAACTTCTGGAGCAATCTGAAGTAACTTGAAGCCTATGGTGCACTGAAGGTAATGACAGCAACCACAAAACCCAAATCCAGATTAACTCTTGACTTGATTGACTCAAATTCCAAAAGCAATGACCTAATAAAAGAAGTGGGTCCATTTCTGGGTGCAAATGCTATTTAGTTCAATCTTTACTATCCTTATACATCTTTTGTCCAACATTTAATTGAAATGTATGATTCATAGAAAAAAGGAAGAAAAAACTTCCATCACCAAGAGATAAAGAAACAAACAGAACCACATATAGAGATGACTCAGAAGTTGGAACTTATTATCCAAGCACTGTAAAATAAATTGTAATTGAGTGATGTCAGGAAGAATGGTGGTGTAAGAAACTCCAGAATTCCTCTCCTCTATACTAGTGATGAGATCAAAGACAAAAATTGTCAGAATTAACACTTCCATAGCTGTGGAAATTAGCCAAAATTTTTCAGCAATCCAGAGAGAGTACTTAAAAAAGAAAAGACTAAATCTTGGCAATAACAGTGAATTTTGTAACATTTTAACTTAACCTACTTCCATCTCCTCTCCCCACCCCCACAGTAGCCTTGGAAGTTTACTACCTGCAGCTACAGTGAAAACAAGCATCTTGGCAGCCACTAGAGGAGGCAAAATAAGTTTGAAACTCCTGCAAAGTCCCAATCCAAGGGAATTGTCATGTTTTGTTTAGTCTAATGTTTCACTGGAAGCACACACTTGCAAGAATTGTTTTTATTTGGACCAACTAGGAGTTTACTCAGTACAAACTGACTTTTTCATGGGGCAATTTGGTAAAAAAATAAATCAGCCACAACTGTTTATCATAGGTACTTGAGGTGCTGGATAATAGTTGGAGCGAACAATAGGCTAACAAAAAATGAAGTTATTTGGGAAAATCTGGGAGATGAGATGTCTATAGAGGGCTTTGAAAGGCTCTGACACTATCCTGTAAATGTAGTAGGCCACACAAATATGCAGAGTTGTGTACATGTTCAGGGATGTACACATACTCAAGAAAGATTTAAGAATGCCCTAAGTTCTTACCTTTACCTCACCTTGAGGCTCTGCACAAGCATTAAGTGAAGACTAAAGGAGAGTTATCAACTTCCTGGCTGAGTATTGCAAGCATACACCAACATACACACAGAACTCCTCAGTAAAGACTGGGAGACTTATTGGTTCTGTAAATTTGAGGAAATTTCTATCCAATCTTTAGCTGGCCACTAAACTAAGTAAGAAGAAATATCAGTGGTCAAATAAAAAAAAGAATAGAGATTTTACAGAATTAATTCAGAATAGTGCAAAAACCAACTACCAGCAGCAGCAACAACAACAAACAGCAACAATAATAAGCTCTAGGGAGGAGAAAAATAAAATTTCCAGTTACTACCTAATATTATTTAAGATGTCTATTTTTCAGGAAGAATAAGTATGAGACATACAGAGAAATGAATAAGTATGGCTTATCCAAATGGGGAAAAAATGTCAATAGAAATTGTTCCTGATGAAGTCCAGGCATTGGACTTCCTAGATAAACAGTTCAAATGAATCATTTAAAATGTGTTTAAAGAACTAAAGAAAGCTATCTCTAAAAGCTTAAAGGAAAGTATGAGAACAATGTCTCATCAAATAGATAATATTGATAAATATACATAAATTATAAAACTGAACCAAATAAAAATTTTGAAGGTGAAAAGTGAAATAACTTAAATGAAAATTTTACTACGGGAGCTCAACAACCAATTTGAGGAGGCTAAGAAAAAAAATCAATGAACTGGAAGATGTGTCAATTGAGATTATCCAGTGCAAAGCACAAAAGTAAAATTAATAAAGAAAAATGAGTAAAGCCTGTGGGATATCAATATACACATAATGGGAGTCTTATAAATAGAAAAGAGAGAAAAGGGCAGAAACAACATTGTAAGAAATAGTGGCTGAAAACTACACAAATTTGATAACAATCATGAATCTACACATTGAAGTAGTTCAATGAACTTAAAGAAATATAAACAGAAAGTGATGCATACAAAAAAACATTATAGATACTATACATAGAGAATCCTAATGATGCTACCAGAAAACTACCAGAGCTAATCAATGAATTTGGTAAAGTAGCAGGATACAAAATTAATGCACAGAAACCTCTGGCATTCTGATACACTAATGATGAAAAATCTGAAAGTGAAATTAAGAAAAAATTCCCATTTACCAATGCCACAAAAGACTCCAAATAGCCAAAGCAATCTTGAGAACGAAAAATGGAGCTGGAGGAGTCAGGGTCCCTGACTTCAGACTATACTAAAAAGCTACAGTAATCAAAACAGTATGGTACTGGCACTAAAACAGAACTATAGATCAACGGAACAGCATACAAAGCCCAGAGATAAACCCATGCACATATGGTCACCTTATCTTTGATAAAGGTGGCAAGAATATACAGTGGAGAACAGACAGCCCCTTCAATAAGTGGTGCTGGGAAAACTGGAGAGGTACATGTAAAAGTATGAAATTAGAATACTCCCTAAACTCATACTTAAAAAAAAACTCAAAATGGATTAAAGACCTAAATGTAAGACCAGACACTGTCAAACTCTTAGAGGAAAACATAGGCAAAACACTCTATGTCATAAATCACGGCAAGATCCTTTTTGACCCACATCCTAGAGAAATGGAAATTAAAACAAAAATAAACAAATGGGACCTAAAGGCTTAAAAGCTTTTGCACAGCAAAGGATACCATTAACAAGACGAAAAGACAACCCTCAGAATTGGAGAATATATTTGAAAATGAAGCAACTGACAAAGGATTAATCTCCAAAATTTACAAGCAGCTCATGCAGCTCAA
>NC_041234.1:54201254-54238869 GCF_002837175.3 Physeter macrocephalus
TAATCTCCAAAATATACAAGCAGCTCATGCAGCTCAATATCCAAAAAACAAACAACCCAATCCAAAAATGGGCAGAAAACCTAAACAGATATTTCTCCAAAGAATATATACAGATTGGCAACAAACACATGAAAGAACGCTCAACATCATTAATCATTAGAGAAATGCAAATCAAAACTACAATGAGATATCATCTCACACTTGTCAGAATGGCCATCATCAAAAAATCTACAAACCGTAAATGATGGAGAGGGTGTGGAGAAAAGGGAACCTTCTTTCACTGTTGGTGGGAATGTAAATTGATACAGCCACTATGGAGGACAGTATGGACGTTCCTTAAAAATCTAAAAATAGAACTGCCATATGACCCAGTAATCCCACCACTGGACATGTACCCTGAGAAAAGCATAATTCAAAAAGAGTCATGTACCACAATGTTCATTGCAGCTCTATTTACAATAGCCAGGACATGGAAGCATCCTACGTGTCCTTGATAGATGAATGGTGAAAGAAGATGTGGCACATATATAGAATGGATTATTACTCAGCCATAAAAAGAGACAAAATTGAGTTATTTGTAGTGAGGTGGATGGACCTAGAGTCTGTCATACAGAGTGAAGTAAGTCAGAAAGGGAAAAACAAATGTATGATAACACATATATACAGAATCTAAGAAAAAAAAAGGGTTATGAAGAAACTAGGGGCGAGACTGGAATAAAGACACAGACCTACGAGAGAATGGACTTGAGGATATGGGGAGGGCGAAAGGTAAGCTGTGACGAAGTGAGAGAGTGGCATGGACATATATACACTACCAAACGTAAAATAGATAGCTAGTGGGAAGCAGCCGCATAGCACAGGGAGATGAGCTTGGTGTTTTGTGACCACCTGGAGGGTGGGATATGGAGGGTGGGAAGGAGGGAGATGCAGGAGGGAAGAGATATGGGATCATATGTATATGTATAACTGATTCACTTTGTTATAAAGCAGAAACTAACAGACCATTGTAAAGCAATTATACTCCAATAAAGATGTTAAAAAAATAAAATAAAATAGATACGTCAAGTTAAAAAAATACATTAGAATGAAACTGTCAAAAACCAGAGAGTCTTGAAAGCAGCAAGAGAGAAACAACGTGTTACGTACAAGTTATTCTCAATACATTAACAGCTGCCTCTCATCAGCAATCATGGAGGCCAAAAAGCAATGGATAACATATTCAAAGAGCTGAAAGTAAACAAAAAGCAAAACAGTATGAACCAAGAATTCTGTATCTGGCAAAATTATCCTTCAAAACTAAAGGAGAAATTAAGATATTCCCCCCAAAGCAAAAACTGAGTAGGTGTGTCACTATTAGACCTGCTCTAGAGAAATCCTAAAGGGAGTCCTTAGGCTGAAATGAAAGCACATCAAATAGTAACTCAAATCCACACAAAAAAATAAAAACACTGATAAGGGGAAGTACATAGGCAAATATGCCAGTTTAAATGTATTTTTGTTACTATTCCTTTCCCTAAATGATTTAAAACAGTAGCATAAAATAATTATTAATCTATTCTGATGGGAACACAATATGTAAAAATGTAATTTTTGACAGTAATAGCACTAAGTGGGAGAATGGAGCTATGAAGAGGCAAATATTTTATATACTATTGAAATCAATTTGGTATTAATATCAACTTGACGTTAATTGCAATCACTCAGGGCAACCATGCAGAAAATAACAAGCATATATGAAAAAAATGAGAAAGAATGCAGAATGATAGCCTAGAAAATATCTATTAGACAAAAAAGAGAGCAGTAATGGAGGAATAAGTGAAAAAAAATACATCAGAAATATAAAAATGTAGCAAAATGGGAAATGAAAATCCTACATTAGCAGTGATTACATTAAAGCAAATGGATTAAGGACTTCAGAGAAAGGGGAGAGACTGGTAGAGTGGATTAAAAACATTATCCAAATGTGTTGTGTCTACAAATGACATACTTTAGACTGAAATACACAAGTTTGAAAAAAAATAGGTTGGAAAAATATATGATTGCTATGGTCTCAATATTTAGGTCCTCCCAAAATTCATTTGTTGAAATTCTAACCCCCAAGGTGATCGTATTTAAAAGTGACCTCTCAAAGGTGATATTTTTTAAAATATCACTTTATTTATTTATTTAATATCTTTATTGGAGTATAATTGCTTTATAATGGTGTGATAGATTCTGCTTTATAATAAAGTGAATCAGCTATCCATATACATATATCCCCATATCACCTCCCTCTTGTGTCTCCCTCCCACCTTCCCTATCCCACCCTCCAGGTGGTCACAAAACACCAAGCTCATCTCCCTGTGCTATGCGGCTGCTTCCCACTAGCTATCTATTTTACGTTTGGTAGTGTATATATGTCCATGCCACTCTCTCACTTCGTCACAGCTTACCCTTCCCCCTCCCCATGTCCTCAAGTCCATTCTCTACGTCTGTATCTTTATTCCTGTCCTGCCCCTAGTTCTTCAGAACCTTTTTTTTTAAGATTCCATATATATGTGTTAGTATTCTGTATTTGTTTTTCTCTTTCTGACTTACTTCACACTGTATGACAGACTTTAGGTCCATCCACCTCCCTACAAACAACTCAATTTCATTTCCTTTTATGGCTGAGTAATATTTCATTGTATATATGTGCCACATCTTCTTTACCCATTCATCTATCAATGGACTCTTAGGTTGCTTCCATGTCCTGGCTATTGTAATTAGAGCTGCAGTGAACATTGTGGTACATGACTCCTTTTGAATTATGGTTTTCTCAGGGTATATGCCCAGTAGTGGGATTGCTGGGTCGTATGGTAGATATATTTTTAGTTTTTTAAGGAGCTTCCATACTGTTCTTCATAGTGGCTGTATCAATTTACATTCCCACCAACAGTGCAAGAGTGTTCCCTTTTCTCCACACCCTCTCCAGCATTTATTGTTTGTAGATTTTATGATGATGGCCATTCTGACCACTGTGTATATTCTACCCAGTCTATGGTCTTTTGCTATAATAGTCTAAACAGACTAAGATAATGATGCAAATCATAAACAAAAGTGAATGGAAGTGGTCATATTAACATCAGACAAAATAGAATTTAAAACAGAAAATATTACCACAGAGAAAAAAGGATATTTTATATCGATAAAAAAGTCAATCCACCAAGATTATATAACAATTATGAATATAAATGCACCTAAGAAAGTCCTAAAATACATGAAACAAAAGCTGACAGAATTGAATGGAGAAATAGACAATTCAACAATATTGGTTGGATTGGTTCAATACCATACTTTCAATAATGGATAAAACAACTAAACAGAAGACTGACAAGGAAATAGAAGACTTGAATAATAACATAAGTCAACTAGACCTAACAGACACTCAACCCAACAACAGCAGAACATAGTTTCTTCTCAAGTTCACATGGATAATTCTCCATGTAGATCATATGTTCCTAGGAAGTTGTTCATTCCATCTTGGTTATCCAATTTAAGCCAAATGGGATTTATCCCAGGAATACAAGATTAGTTACACATAAGAAAATCAAAGTAATTAACCATATTAATAGAATGAAGGACACACCACATAATTATCTGAATAGATGCAACAAAACAGTTGAAATAAATCCAACTCTCTTTCAATATGAAAAAGTTAAACTCCAAAAATAAAGTTGTGGAAAAATAAATTCCTCAGTGTGATAAAGAGCATCTATGAAAAATTTCCATAGCTGACAGCATACATGATGGTGGAAAATTGAAAGCTTTTTTTCTAAGATGAGTAACAAGACAAGAGTGTTTACTTTTACTGCTTCTATTCAACATTATACTGAAAGGTCTAGCAAGAGCAATTAGATAAGAAAAATAAATGAAAGAAGTCCAAATTTTAATGTAAGAAGTAAAACTATCTCTATTTGCAGATGACATGATCTTGTACATAGAAAGTTTCAAACAACGCCCAAAAAGCTGTTAAAGATAAAAGTCAGCAAGTTTCTAGGATACAAGGTCAATATACAAATTAATTGTATTTCTATACATTAGCAATGATCAACCCAAATGTTAAATTAACAATATAATTCCACTTAAAATAGCATGAAAAAGAATAGAATATTTAAAAATAATTAATTAATTAGATCTGGTCTTTGTCCTTTAAATGTCTATAAATTAGCAGTAGAGAGTAGGCAAATACACAAATTACTATAATGAAAATTAAAAAGAGGTAGAAACACAAAGTAAGTAGAAATAGAAAACTGAATTCTGTAGTTGAACCATGGACCTCTGTGGTCACCTGCTCTCCAAAGTTCTAATACCGAGAACACCTTGTACTTCCTCCCTCATAATTCTTCCTTCCACATCTAACCTTTCTACTAACACTTTCCTCACTGTGTCCTCTGGAACCCCCTTTCCATTATAAGTACATCCTAAACCTCTTCAAATATTTATCCCACCACATCCTTGCCTTAAAGTGAAACTTGGTCCTCACTATCAAAAGTAAGTTGCTTGCTGCATAACACAGGGAGATCAGCTCGGTGGTTTGTGACCACCTAGAGGGGTGGGATAGGGAGGGTGGGAGGGAGGGAGATGCCAAAAGGGAAGGGATATGGGAACATATGTATATGTATAACTGATTCACTTTGTTGTAAAGCAGAAAGTAACACACCATTGTAAAACAATTATACTCCAATAAAGATGTTAAAAAAAAACAACCAAATGATTTTCCAAAGTGGTTGCACCTAATGCTTCCACTGACAATAAAACCAAGTGACTGCAAAAAATAAATAAATAAATAAAATAATAGATAAATAAATAAATTTAACAATTGATTCATTTTCATGGATTGAAAAAGTTAATATTGTTAAGATAGCAAAACTCTCCAAAACAATTTAGAGAGTCTCTGCTAAGTCTATCAAAATCCAAGGGGATATTTTTGCAGAGATTGACAAGCTGACCCTAAAATTCATGGGACCAAAATAGTCAAAAGAAACACTCAAGAAGGACAAAGTTGGAGGACTCACACTTCTTGATTTCAGATTTTACTACAAAGCTATAATGATCAATACTGTGTTGTACTGGCATGAAAATTCCCATAGAGATAAGTGGAGTGGGATTGTGTGTCCAGAATAAACCAATATATTTATGGTCAATTTATTTCTGACAAAGATATAAAGAGAATTAAATTGAGAAAGAATAGTCTTTATAACAAATGATGATGCAAGAACTGGATCCACATGAAAAACAATAAATGTGAACCTATATTTCACTCATTATACAAAAATTATTTCAAAGTAGATCAAGGACCTACATGTAAAACATGAAACTTAAAAATCTTAGAAGAAAACATAGGGATAAATTTTAATTACATTAGATCAGAGAATAGTTTCTTAGATAAAACACCAATAGCACAAGCAATAAAAGGAAAAGTAGATCAATTGGACTTTATCAAAATTTAAAAATTTTGTCCTCCAAAGGGCACTATCAAGAAATCTAAAAGACAATCTTCAGAATGGGAGAAAATATTTGCAAATCATAAATTTAACAACAAACTATTATTGAGAATACAGTAGTCTCCCTTATATGTGGTTTCACTTTTTGTGGTTTCAGTTACCTGCAGTCAACCGCTTCCAAAAACATTAAATAGAAAATTCTAGAAATAACCAATTTATGTTTATGTATTACTCTGACTAACATGACGAAATCTTGTGCTGCCATGCTCCATCATGCCTGAGATGTGAATCATCAATTTGACCAGCACATCCATTCTGTATATGCTACCTGCCTGTTATTCACTTAGTAGACACCTCAGTGGTTGTTACAGTATTGCAGTTCTTGTGTTCAAGCACCACTTATTTTATTTAATAATGAACCCAAAGTGCAAGAGTAGTGATGCTAGCAATTTGGATATGCCAAAGAGAAGCTGTAAATTGCTTCCTTTAAGGGAAAAGGTGAAAGTCAAGAATGGCTTAATAAGGAAAGAAAAAAATGTATTCTTAGGTTGCCAAGATCTACAGTAAGAACAAATCTTCTATCTGTGAAATTCTGAAGAAGGAAAAAGAAACTTGTGCTAGTTTTGCTGTGACAACTCATACTACAAATGTTATAGCCACAGTGCATGATAAGTGCTTAGTTAAGATGGAAAAAGCATTAAATCTGTACAAGAAGGTATTGAGAGAGAGCATATTTACATAACTTTTATTACAGTATATTGTTATAGTTGTTCTATTTTATTATTAGTTATACTTTTTAATCTTTTACTGTGTCTAATTTATAAATTAAACTTTATCATAGGTATATATGCATAGGAAAAAATATAGTACACATAGGGTTAAGTACTCTCTATGGGTTCAGGATTCCACTGGGAGTCTTGGAACATATCCCCTGTGGATAAAAGGGGAATATTGTATGTAAAATTCTTCCAACTCAACAACCAAAAGACAAATAACCAAATTGAAAATGGGCAGAGTATTTGAATGGCCATTTCTCCAAGGATGATGTGCAAATGCCCAATAAGCACATTTAAAGATTCACAACATCTTTAGTCATTAGAGAAAAGGAAACAAAAGCACCATGACAAACCACTTCACACTATTAAAATGGCTGTAATTAAAAAGATAAAAATAGCAAGTGTTAGAAACAATGTGGAGAAACTGGAATCCATATGCATTAATTGATGGGAAATGTAGAATTATACGGCCATTTTTAAAAAATATAAGCAATTGCTTTTTAAAAAATTGAAGTATAGTTGATTTACAATGTTGTGTTAGATTCAGGTGTACAACAAACTGATTCAGTTATACATACACATATATCTACTTTTTTCAGATTCTTTTCCCTTATAGGTTATTAAAAGATATTGAGTATAGTACCCTGTGCTGTACAGTAGGTCCTTGTTGGTTATCTATTTTATACATAAGAGTGTGTATATGTTAATCCCAGATGCCTAATTTTTCCCTTCCCTGATATCCCCTTTGGTAACCATACGTTTGTTTTTGATGTCTCTGTGTCTATTTCTGTTTTCAATATAAGTACATTTGTATCATTTTTTCTTAGATTCCACATATACATGATATCAAATGATATTTGTCTTTGTCTGGCTTACTTCACTTAGTATGATAATATCTAGGTCCATCCATTTTGCTGCAAATTTCATTCTTTTTTATGGCTGAGTAAAATTACATTGTATAAATATACCATATCCTCTTTATCCATTCATCTGTCGATGGGCATTTAGGTTGCATCCATGTCTTGGCTCTTGTAAATAGTGCTGCAATAAACATTGGGGTGCATATATCTTTTCAAATTATGGTTTTCTCTGGATATATGCCCAGAGTGGGATTGCAGGATCATATGGTAGCTCTAGTTTAGTTTTTTAAGGAACCTCCATATTGTTCTCCATAGTGGCTGTACCAATTTCCACCAACAGTGTAGGAGGGTTCTCTTTTCTTCACACCCTCTCCAGAATTTAATATTTGTAGACTTTCTGATGATGGCCATTCTGACTAGTGTGATGTGATACCTCATTGTGGTTTTGATATAGTTTGTTTTTAATAATTACTGATGGTGAGAATTTTTGATGTGCATTTTGGGCATCTGTATGTATTCTTTGGATAAATGTCTATTTAGGTCTTCTGCCCATTTTTTGATTAGGTTGTTTGTTGCTTTGAGCTGTATGAGCTGTTCGTATATTTTGGAGATTAATCCCTTGCCAGTTGCTTTGTTTGCAAATATTTTCTCCCATTCTGAGGGTTGTCTTTTTGTTATGTTTATGGTTTCCTTTTGTGTGCAAAAGTTTTTAAGTTTAATTAGATCCCATTTGTTTATTTTTGTTTTTATTTCCATTATTCTATGAGACAGATCCAAAAAGATATTGTTACAATTTACATCAGAGTGTTCTTCCTATGTTTTCCTTTAGGAGTTTTATAGTATCCAGCCTGTATGTATTCTTTGGATAAATGTCTATTTAGGTCTTCTGCCCATTTTTTGATTAGGTTGTTTGTTGCTTTGAGCTGTATGAGCTGTTCGTATATTTTGGAGATTAATCCCTTGCCAGTTGCTTTGTTTGCAAATATTTTCTCCCATTCTGAGGGTTGTCTTTTTGTTATGTTTATGGTTTCCTTTTGTGTGCAAAAGTTTTTAAGTTTAATTAGATCCCATTTGTTTATTTTTGTTTTTATTTCCATTATTCTATGAGACAGATCCAAAAAGATATTGTTACAATTTACATCAGAGTGTTCTTCCTATGTTTTCCTTTAGGAGTTTTATAGTATCCAGCCTTACATTTAGGTTGTTAATCCATTTTGAGTTTATTTTTGTGTATGGTGTTAGAGAATGTTCTAATTTCTTTCTTTTACATGTAGCTGTCCAGTTTTCCCACCACCCATTATTGAAGAGACTGTCTTTTCTCCAGTGTATATTCTTGCCTCCTTTGACCATAGGTAAGGAGGTTTCTTTCTGGGATTTCTAACCTGTTTCATTGATCTATGTGTCTGTTTCTGTGCCAGTACTGTACTGTTTTGATTACTATAGCTTTGTAGTATATAGTCTGAAGTCAGGAAGCCAGATTCCTCCAGCTCCATTTTTCTTTCTCAAGATTCCTTTGGCTATTTGGGGCCTTTCGTGTTTCCATACAAGTTCGAAATTTTTTTTGTTCTAGTTCTGTGAAAAATGGCATTGGTAGTTTGATAGGAATTGCAGTGAATCTATAGATTGTCTTGGGTACTATGTTCATTTTAACAATATTGACTCTTTCAATCCAAGAACATGGTGTATCTTTCCATCTGTGTCATCTTTAATTTCTCTCATAAGCATCTTATAGTCTTCAGAGTACAGGTCTTTGCCCACGTAGGTAGGTTTAGTTCTAGGTATTTTATTATTTTTGGTACAATGGTAAATGCAATTGTTTTCTTTTTAAAATTTTATTTATTTATTTATTATTTATGTTTGGCTGTGTTGGGTCTTTGTTCCTGTGTGCAAGCTTTCTCTAGTTACGGTAAGTGGGGGCTACTCTTCGTTGCAGTGCATGGGCTTCTCATTGTGGTGGCTTCTCTTGTTGTGGAGCATGGGCTCTAGGTGCGTGGGCTTCAGTAGTTGTGGCACATGAGCTCAATAGCTATGGTGCCTGGGCTTAGTTGCTCTGTGGCATGTGGGATCTTCCTGGACCAGTTATTGAACCCATGTCCCCTGCATTGGCAGGCAGATTCTTAACCACTGTGCCACCAGGGAATCCCACGATTGTTTTCTTAATTTCTCTTTCTGATCTTTTGCTCTTAGTGTATAGAAATGCAACAGATTTCTGTGTATTAATTTTGTATCCAGTGACTTTATCAAACTAATTGATGAGCTCTCGTAGTTTTCTGGTCACATTAGGATTTTCTATGTATAGTATCACGTCATCTGCAAACAGTGACAATTTTACTCCTTCTTTTCCAATTTGGATTCATTTTGTTTATTTTTCTTCTCTGATTGCCATGGCTAGGACTTCCAAAACTATGTTGAATAAACGTGGTGAGAGTGGAAATCCCTGTCTTTTTCTTGATCTTAGAGGAAATGCTTTCAGCTTTACAGCATTGAGTATGATATTAGCTGTGGGTTTATCATATATGGCCTTTATTATGTTGAGGTATGTTCCCTCTATGCCCACTTTCTGGAGATTTTTTTTAATCAAAAATGGGTTTTGAATTTTATCAAAATCTTTTTCTGCATCTATTGATATGATCATATGGTTTCTATTCTTCAATTTTTTAATATGGTGTATCACACTGATTGATTTTTTGGTATTGCAAAATCTTTGCATCCTTGGGAGAAATCCAACTTGATAATGGTGTATAATCCTTTCAATGTATTGTTGTATTCGGTTTGCTAGTATTTTGTTGAGGATTTTGTGTCTATATTCATTAGTGATATTGGCCTGTAATTTTCTTTTTTGTGGTATCTTTGTCTGTTTTTGGTATGAGCGTTATGGTGGCCTCATAGAATGCATTCAGAAGTGTTCCTTCCTGTGCAATTTTTTGAAATAGTTTCACAAGGATAGGTGTTAACTCTTCTCTAAATGTTTGGTAGAATTCACCTGTGAAGCCATCTGGTCCTGGATTTTTGTTTGTTGGGAGTTTTTAAATCACAGATTCAATTTCAGTACTTGTAATTGGTCTGTTCCTATTTTCTATTTCTTCCTGGTTTAGTCTTGGGAGGTTGTACCTTTCTCAGAATTTGTCCACTTCTTCTAGGTTGTCCATTTTACTGACATATAGTTGCCTGTAATAGTCTCTTGTGGTCCTTTGTATTTCGTGGTGTTGGTTTTAACTTGTCCCTTTTCCTTTCTAATTTTATCTATATGAGCCTGCTCCCTTTTTTTTCTTGATGAGACTGGCTAAAGGTTTATCAATTTTGTTTATCTTTTCAAAGAACCTGCTTTTAGTTTCATTGGTTTTTTCTATTGTTTTCTTCATCTCTATTTATTTCTTTTCTGATCTTCATGATTTCTTTCCTTCTGAAACTAACTTTCCAGTTTTTTTTTGTTGTTGTTCTTTCTCTAGTCGCTTTAGGTGTAAGGTTAGGTTATTTATTTTTGATTTTTCTTGTTTCCTGAGGTAAGACTGTATGGCTATAAACTTCCCTCTTAGAACTGTTTTTGCTGCATCCTATAGGTTTTGGATCACCATGTTTTCATTTTCATTTGTCTCTAGGTATTTTTTTGATTTCTTCAAAGATCTATTGACTGTTTAGTAACATATTGTTTAGCCTCCATGTGCTTGTGTTTTTTGCAGTTGTTTTCTTATAGTTGATTTCTAATCTCAGAATGTTGTGGTCAGAAAAGTTGCTTGGTATGATTTCAATTTCCTTAAATTTATCAAGGCTGGCTTTGTGACCCAGCATGTGATTTATTCTGGAGAATTTTCCATGTGCACTTGGAAAGGATGTGTATTCTGATGCTTTTGCATGGAATGCTCTATTAATATGAGTTTAGTCCATGTGGTCTAATGTGTCATTTAAGGCCTGTGTTTCCATATTGATTTTCTATCTGGATATGTCCATTGATGTAAGTGGGGAATACCTTTTTCCATCCCCTCACTTTTAATCTGTATGAGTCTCTAGATATGAAGTGGGTCTTTTGTAGACAACATATAATCAGGTCTTGCTTTTGTATCAATTCAGCTGGTCTATGTCTTTTGGTTGAGCATTTAATCCATTTACATTTCAGGTAATTATCGATATGTATGTTCCTATTGCCATTTTTTTGATTGTTTTGGATTTTTTTTGTAGGTCTTTTTTCTTTTCCTCCTCTTGTTATCTTCTCTTGTGATTTGTTGACTATCTTTAGTGTGGTATATGGATTCCTTTTTCTTTTTCTGTGTGTATATCTATTATAGATTTTTGGTTTGTGGTTAACATGAGTTTTTGATATAGCAGCCTATATATACATATGATGTTTTTATTTTTTTTTGGCTGCATTGAGTCTTAGCTGTGGCACGTGAGATCTCCATTGTGGCATGAAGGATCTCTTATTGCATCACACAGGCTCTTCATTTCAGCACACAGGCTTCTCTCTAGTTGTGGTATGTGGGTTTTTTCTCTCTCTAGTTGTGGTGCGTGTGTTTCAGAGTGTGTGGTCTCTGTAGTTGTGGTGCACAGGCTCCAGAGTGAGTGGGTTCTGTAGTTTGTGGCACATGGGCTCTCTAGTTGGGGCACATGGGCTCAGTAGTTGTGGTGTGCAGGCTTAGTTGCCCTACGGCATGTGGGATCTTAGTTCCATGACAAGGGATTGAACCCATGTCCCCTGCATTTGAGGGTTGACTCTTTATCACTGGACCACCAGGGATGTCCCTATACATGGTTGTTTTATGTTGTTTGTCTCAATTTCAGCTATCTTGCATTTGTACTCTTGTCCTCTCACCATTACTTGTTTAGATATCATAATTCCGTGTGGATGATTTCCTACCTTTACTGTATGTTTGCCTTTACCGGTGAGCTTTCCCATTTCATAATTTTCTTGTTTCTAGTTGTGGTCTTTTCTTTTCCACCTAGAGAAGTTCCTTAAACATTTGCTGTAAAGCTGGTTTTGTGTCTCTGGAGCCTACAGGCTATTGGGTGGGGACAGGTCTTGGTGCAAAACTGTAGGCATCCAGGAGAGCTCACACCAATGAATATTCCTTGGTACCTCTGCCGCCAGTGTCCTTGTCCCCATGCTGAACCACAGCTGCCTCCTGCCTCTCCAGAAGACCATCCAAGACCAACAGGTAGGTCTGGCCCAGGCTCCTATGAAGTCACTGCTTTTGCCCTGGATCCCAGAGCACAACAGAGCTTGTGTGCACTCTCCAAGAGTGGAGTCTCTGTTTCCCCCAGTTTTGTGGAGCTCCTGCACTCAAGTCTCACTGGCATTCATAGCCAAATGCTCTGGGCACTCTTCTTCCTGATGCCAGACCCCCCAGGCTGGGGAGCCTGATGTGGGGCTCAGAGCTCTCACTCCTGTGGGATAACTTCTGTGATATAATTGTTCTCCAGTTTGTGAGTTGCCCACCCAGGGGGTATGGGATTTGATTATATCACTAGTGTGTCCCTAGTCCTGTCTCACTGGGCTTCCTCTTTTTGTCTTTGGATGTAGAATATCATGTTTTGGAAGGTTCCAGTCCTTTTTATTGATGGTTGTTCAGCAGTTAGTTGTGATTTTGGTGTGCTCATTAGAGGAGGTGAGCTCAAGGTCTTTCTCCTCTGCCATCTTGTGAGCAATTGATACAGCCACTTTGGAAAACCATTTGGAAGTTCTTCAAAAAGTTAAACATAGAGTGATCATATGACTTAGCAATTCCACTCCTAGGTATATACCCAAGGAATTCAATACATAAGTCCACACAAATCCTTGAACATACATATTTTAGGAGCATTATTTGTGATAGCCCAATTTGGAAACAATCCAAATGATCATCAACTGATGAACTGATAAATAAGATGTGGCATGTGCATATAATATAGTCTTGTTCAGCCATAAAAATTAATGAAGCACAGGTACATACTACAACTAATTTATGCTAAGTGAAAGAAACCAGATACAAAAGGCCACACAATGTATGATTCCATTTGTATGAAATATCCAGTGTAGTCTAATTCATAGGCATAAAGTATATTTTGAATAATATACCAAGTAATACAAAGTAATTTTTTATAGTGAGTGAAATAGAGGTTATCAGTTGTTGAGGGTATGGTGGGCTGGGGAGTAACTGCTAAACATTATAGTTTCTTTTCAGGATGATGTAAAGGTACTGGAATTAAATAGTGGTAATGATTGAACAACTTTGTGAATATACTAGAAACTACTGAGTTGTACTCCTTAAAAGAATGCATCTTATGGAATGTGAATTATATTTCAATTATAAAATTGTATGAGAAAAGTAACTATGAATATGTATTAAGTCATCAAGTGGAAGTGGTGAACAGCAATCATTAAGAGATGGCAAATTTTAGCAGAAAGAGGGAAACTATAAAGTCAAATTGAAATGCTAAAAACAAAACAAAACCTATGTTATAAGAGATTCATTCCTTCAATGAGCTTACCATCAAATTGGACAGAGCTGAAGAAAGGATCTGTAAACTTGAAAACGTATCAGTGAAAATTATCTAAAATAAAACAAGAATGAGAATAAATTTATTTAATATTTAAAATCTGATGTTCTGTTCATAAATTTTGCCAACGTTTTTCTTTTTATTAAATGATGGTAATAATAGATGGGTGTTAGTCCATTTGACAAAATGTCAAGGTCTTATAAGGCTATATAAGACTCTTTCCTTTTTAAATGTCAGCATTTTTTATTAAATCCCCACAACAACCCAGTCAGGTACTGTTTCCTACATTTTATTAAAGAGAAATTTAAGGCTTGGAGAGATAATATGACTATCCACAGAAGTTACGCAGTTAATAAATGATGGAAGAGGGTCAGGAATTCAGATAAATGCCAAAGTCCAAGTGCAGTCCACAATACTATACTGCCTCTTTGCTTTTTTAGTCTACCATTACCCTTTCAAAGAGAAGGGGATTACTTTCTGCTGTTGCATGGTGTCTCTGGACACTAGGGAATAATTTGGGAGCTTTTATATCTGTTTCTACACTTCACTCCTCACGCTTTAAAATATATGTTCTATAAGGGAAGATTTCTTTTCTATCTTCTTTGCTACTGAATCATTATCAACTAGAATGCAAGTTTGACATAAAAGTCACACAATAAATATTTATTATTGGAATGAGTGGATAAACCCTCACCTGAACCCAAAATATACTTTCAATCATGATCAAAGAATATAGGCACTAAGCCAATCTCAGCTTATTGCCCATAGTGATTGTGGCAACCCCTTTGATTCTGTGACCAGGACCTAGATGCTCCTCAAACTTCCTATTTTTATTTTCCAATTTAGAACCTCAGGAGTGACTGATTTTCACAAATGACTTTTACACTTTAGATGGAGAAAGATCATGTGGGTGTGTTGTTTTGGTATATTTGCTGTTTTGGCTCACTTAATGGTGCTCCTGCACCTATTTAACAAGAATGCTACTCACTGTTATTATTAGATGAGTAGTCTTGGGAATTCCCACTCCCATGGCAAGGTTGGGATGAAGTTATACTTCTGACTTTTAAAGTTGGAATTTTATAGGCACTCTTGCATTGAAACAATGCTGTATATTATTTTTAATTAAAAAATTTTTAAAAATCTACTAAGTATAAACTGTTTCCCAGCTACTGGGGTGTGACTTGAGGATGAATGGTAATCAAGAAAGTCTTTTCACTCAAGGAAATCGCAGACTCATAGGAGATGAAAAAGAGAAAATGATGGTGAGAACTTCCATGTTCTATGTTAGCACTAAAGAGTAATCAATCAACTCTGTTTTGAGGATCAAGAGAGTCAAAAACGCTTTATGGAGGAGGTCAATGTTAAAGCTGAGTATGGAAGGATAAGTAGGTATTTGCTTGGCAAATAAATAGAAAGAGACATTACAGACAGAGAGAACAACATATAAAAAGCATAAATGTATAAAATGAATGTATAAAACAACATGATATATTCAGAAAAGTGACAGAACATGAGGCTGTGGAGGTAGGCAGGAGTCAGCTTATGAAACACTTGGCATGCCATTTTGAGGAGAAGGAACTTTATACTTTTACCAATGGGAAGTCACTGAAGGTACCTGGACAGGGGAATGGCATGTTCAGATCATTTGGGCAGCAGGATGAAATGTTAAGGACTTGAACTAACTAGATGTGGAGAGGGTACGTGGACATGACATAAGGTTACAGAGATAGAAGCAACAGAAGTTACAAGTTTTAGTGGTAACTTCTTATACAGGAAAGGTGAGGAAGACAGAGGAATTCAGTTGCAATTCACTTCACTGAGAAATACAGAAGGAGGAATTTTTTGCTGTCTTGAGGAGGGAGCTGGAATGGAGAGAAAATAGAAACAGGGTGAGAAAGAGTTCAGTTTTGGACATGTTAAGGTTGAATTGTCTGTAATATAACACCCAGGGGGAAAACCCCAGTAGGTAGTTAGAAATACAAATAAATATTCCATTTCTATGAAATAGGAATAGGTTTGAATCTAAGGGAGAGATCTGAGCCGGAAATAAATATTTGGTAATCATTGGCATATAGGTGATGGCTGAAGCTACATGTGTGATGAGAATATACAGATTGAGAAGTCAGTGAGTTGATAGACTGGATTAGGACCCTAATCACCACTAACAGCCTGATTTCTATGGGAAATGTTCCCCAGAGTCCAAACAATCAGCTTACACACTGGGTTTTTTCCCTGACTCTGGGAATAAAAACAAAAACCAAACCAAACAAAGATCCTGTGTTTGCAATAGAGCTTTAGAGTTTATTAACCACTTTTATACCCAGTACCTCATTTGATCATTATAACATCCCTATGGGGATAGTCAGGGCGGGGATTTTCCACCCTCTATATTAGTGATAAATTTGTGTCTCCAAAATATAGTAACAAACTTTTGGAATGTGGCCAGTTCAAAAGTTGAGGACAACCTATAATAATCATACATTATATTTATAATACATGCTTTTGAGGAAATTATCTCCTTTGGCTATTACAACTAACTTGGGAAGAAGATAAGATAAAGATAGTTATACTGATTTTTATAGATGAAGAAACTGAGGTCCAGAGAGGTTAGATAATTTGCTGAGGATGGTACAGTTCCTTGGTAACAGAGACAAGGCTATAACCAAGGCATTATTAAGTCCCCAGTTGACCATTTTTTCCTCCACCAAACTTTCAGATAGAAGGGAAAAATAGATCCCTATCATGAGAATGTTTTACTGATGTTTATTCAAGTAAAAGTCTCATATGGCAAAGGCATTAAGAAAGTTAGAAAATATCAAGACTTAACATATCTTTTCATGTTAACAGCAAAAATATAACAAAAAGATAGGGAAAATATAGAAAGAAGTTACATCTCAACCATAATTACAAAACAAACAACAGATGAGTGTAAATTTTCAAGAGCAGAGAAGTATACATCAAATGAGAGGATTTCAGCTCACCATACTGTGGGGTGTGGGGAATAGTGTTGAAGATTAGATTAGTTGAAGAGCTATAAATGAAATGGGGGAAGGAAGGAAGAGGGGCCCAGAGAGGCAACCGAAAACTCAAATACTTGGACTGCATTTGGAAAGTTTACTGTATGTTTCAGCTAGATGCTCAAAACTTAAAAATGATTTTCTTTTAAGAACAGTATTTTATACCCTCTTTAAGGCTCCCAGTTTAGATCTTGCAAGTCTGATTAGCCTCCATTATATTTTAGGCTTAGTTTTGCTCATCTGGACTTGGACAGGAGTAAGGGCATACTTAAAAAGTAGACAAGAAGATAGTCCTTCTCCCTCTTCTGGTGGAAGGGATGGCCTCAGGCAAACTTTTGCTGTGTGAAGTTTGGTATTCTCCCTTCTTTAAATTCTCTCCCGTAATTATCTGTCTCATTCCTCAGGCATCTTGTATCTTTGTGCTACTCTCCATAGGGTAGGTGGGTATGGAGTGGGAGAAACAAATAGATCTCCATCCAGACTTAAAGTTTCTACATTCTAGAATTCCACCTACCCCTCTCCTGAATTTCAGAATTTCTTCCACACTTCCCTAACTTTTCTTCCCTCAGGGTTGCAGAGCTCAGTGACGAAAGAGGTTTGGAGGAAAGCAATGTGATTTAATGCATTCAGAAAAGTGAGTAAGTGACAAATAGTTCCTGAACCTTCCCAGAAGTAACTGCAAGAATATACTTTGTTAAAACATATGACTTTTCAGTTGGTAGACTTTCTGACTGTGTGACAAAACGAAGTGAAAACAGTAACAATGGAACAGTGTGGGAGAAGATATTTTTGGTTCAGGGTATAACCAGAGGCAATCCTGCCTGGACGTGGGTGCCAGTCTACTCCCTTAAGCTGTTCCTGCTTTTCATAACTTCTTCCTTTCTTCTTGTTCTCACTTAGGAACCTACAAATTCCCCCCAAATAGTCAGATTTTCAAAAGAACAATGGAAGGGAGGGAGCCTCCAGTAGGGTGACAAGGGACTAGGACGACTCCACTCAGAGTTTTGTATATATCAGTCTAAATCAGGGTTTTTTGTAAACAAGGTGTGATTATTAGGGACTGCTACAGTGTCTTGTGGACAATAGGTTTCTGGGTAACTGGGTTGGAAGACTTAGGCTGAGTTGAATGTCCCAGGAGGTTATTTTATGGGTGGGGAGTTGTTAGTGTTGCAGGGCTTATTTTAAGGACAGCCAGCTTCTTCTCCAAGGTGACTCTGGGGTCTTGTTCTTTCACATTAGCAGTGACAGATTTTTCCCAGTTTAGGAGTTTCCATACTTTGTGTGTGTGTACCCAGAAAGAAACAGGCAGAGTGTGTGTGTGGCATGGGGTGAGGGTGAGGGAAATAGTGACTTTTCCTATCAACGCAGTAAGGCCATCCTCCTGCTCCAATTTGTGACAGGAGAGCCCAGTCAGAGCCTTATATAACCAAGCCATGATGACAAATAGGTTTCTGACAAAGATTAATCTATTAAAAAGAAACAAAACAGCTCTCCAACTGTTATAGGTGATGGGAGGCCTGCTGCTTGGGGAGAATGGATGCAGTCTGAGAGAGAAGATCAAGTCACAGCCAATTAGTGACCTAAGTCTATAGCTAATTTAAGAACGAAGATAATGACCTTTGAGCTTAATAAGGGCAGCATTTAACCTCACCCACCCTCTATGACCTCAAGAACTTTGCCCATTTATATGAAAAGAGCAGCCGTGTAGAATAGTGGGTGGAGCACTGAACTGGGTGTCAAAAGAACCTGGGTTCTCCCTTCTAGCTTTGTCATTAACTAATAAATATAGTAATAATGATAAGAAGTATAACAATAATAATAAGAATAAATATTTAACACTTTGGAACATACAGTGTCTTTCTACCTACATACATGATCTTTTTAGAGTTACTGAGATCTTCAGCTAAGTCACTTCTCTTCTTTGGGTTTCAGTTTTCTTTCTAAAAGGAGATTAATTGGTTATTCTAAGGGGATTCTTAAAGCCAATACTGTAAAATATTTAAGATTCTGTTATCTGAATATAATTATGTCAGAGGATATGTGAGAGTAAAACCAAACACACACACACACACACACACACACACACAAACCCTATAATACATGGCCCAGGACTTGAATAATTATATTATCTAGTTATTTTTGCTTATTAGCTTGAATCCATGGCAAAATGTTAAAGAATTTTACATTTTAATATAGGACTCCAGAAATTGTATATGACTCTTACACAAAAAGAAATTAATCTGGAATGTTTGTGTGTACTGACAGAGCTGGTGCAGGTGTTGCTTGGATGAGGAGAGCGCATATTTTAGGGCAGCAAACTACTCACAGTTCCTCAATTAAAAATACATAGCCACCTATTTTTTTTTGTTCCTATACAAAGACCAGCTCTGAATGTATAAGCAGACATCACTCACCTATTTCATTCATTCATTCATTCTCATTTACTATATAGTGAGCTTCCAGTATGTGACAGGTACTGTGCATATACCAGGGATAGAGAGATGAATAGGAAATGAGTCACCTCAAAAAACATAAAGGTTAGTCCTATTCGTAATTACTTGCTATTAGATCAACAAATTGAGGGTTTTATTAGCAACTGAGAAATGGAATTATTGACTAGTTACTCTTAAATGTTGCTAAGTTAACTCCAACTCATCAGTCTACCTGCTATGTTTAAAGTGCTCAAACCTAATAGACTGCTCTCTGTTCAGTTGTTTTGAATGTCAATAAAATGACCAGAAAAGAAAAAAAAGTGAAGCCAGGATGGGACCATAAATCACACATAGTAAGATCTTTATTATTATAGGCTTCATGTTTTCCTAAATATAACTTTATATGGACAGAACCTGATTCAACATCCAAGGCTATAAAGTGGATATTAGCTCTCAATGTCAGCATTTTAAAAGATATATGTATATATATTCAGAATATTTTTAAATTCAATAGTTGTTTTTCATCATGTCTGAAAATGTTTCTTTATAATACCCAAAGCCTTTTCACACCCATTATTAATGGGATTTTCATGACAGTCTTGTTTATTTAGGTAGAACATCAATTATTATCAGTATTTTATAGAGGAGGAAACTAAGGTTCAGAGAAGTTCTGTGACTTGTTCTGGGTTAGTAAATGATTTTGTGTCTCTTAGGGTGACCAATCATTCCAGTTTACCTGGGACTGAGGGAATTTCCAGAACTCAAGACTTTCAGTTTTAAAACCAAAATAGTTCAAGGCAAACAAATATGAGTTGGTCACTCTAGTGCTCTTCACAGACTTAGATTCAAATCTGGGCTCTGATGTGCAGTTTTCTAGGAATTCAATCGTATGCACATTGTTCAACTTCTCCCAGCAAAATATCTTGCTTTTATTTTATCAAATAATAAAATTAGGATAATACCTTTTTCCCTATAATGTTATGATTTAATGAGATCATGGCTGTGAAGATAGGGAATGTGGAATCTGGCCTGGAGTAGGCACTCAATAAATATTGGTTCCCTTTCTCTTACCACTGGATTACTACTTTCTGCTCCATATCATGTCATCTCAAGCAAGCCTGCTCACCTTGGGCATAGTTTCCTAGCACCAATAAACACCATGGGGTTCTCACCTGACTACTAGAGCCCTTTGTGAGAATATCACTTTCAGTGTCCATTTGGAATTGAGGAATTCTTCATGCCTTGATGCCTGGTGGGACTATGTATAGGTTACTAGTGAGAAGTGTGCTACCCTTCTTCAGAAGACTTTAGAATCTGTTCATTGTCTCTGTTCTGAGTATTTTGTGCAGGTAGCAGTATATTTACACAGCATACTAATGGATATTCCAAGCTGTACACTGTTTCTTTTCAGAGACTTAGGGACAAATAATGGGTCTTCAAAAATGGGAGAATGAGCTAAACCAAAGAGTGTGGGAACACAATGAGCAATTCTGTCCTTTACTCACTATTTCCCAGCAGGAACAGGCTTGCAACTCTAGCTTGCTCCATCTTTTTTAGTTCCTCTAGCTTTGGTTCTAAGGGTCTCTCTAAGTTGTTTTCCTCTCACCCCCCACCACCAGTTCTTTTTCTTTCCCTGTACATTTATTTCTCTTCAACCCAAGCCAATCCAGCCTTTAAGACTTAAGTAATGCGCTGCCTTTCCACAGAAGTTTAATCCACACTCCATTGTTGCTTGTATTTACCCTCATTCAGTAAGCCACTGAACATGTCATCAGCATTCTAGTGGTACTTTCTAATAGTTTCCCTCTGCTAGAGCTGTCTTTCCAGTGTAATTATTGTAACAAGGGATGATTCTTACCGTCTATGTCCTCCTCAGCACCTAACACCAGGCAGATTTGACAGTAGAGACCAGTGGTTTGATTAGCTAAATCTTATTTGTGTCATTTCATAAATCTCTTCCCTATATGTATAACTGATTCACTTTGTTGTAAAGCAGAAACTAACACACCATTGTAAAGCAATTATACTCCAATAAAGATGTTAAAAAAATCTCTTCCCTGGGCCTAATCACAAGGTGCTATAGTCATGCCTTGTATAGTTTACCCCCTGAAGAGATTTACCCATTTGTACTTAGTGAATTGGTATCTTTAATGTATGCCCTTGCCCCAGATTTAGTCTGCCCAGTTCTTAGGTTGCCTTTAGGGCAGTATATATGCATATTCTATGCATGATCTGAGTTACGAGTAGTTCTAAGGTCTCTTGCTTTTCTCCAGCTTCCCTCTTATTCTATGAAGCCCCCATGCCTCTCTCATTGACATGAAGGTTTAGGCGTGGGAAATGTGGTAACAACCTCATGTGTGAGACACATGAAAAACCATATAATGCAAAGGGAAAAGAATAAGTGTTGTAACAGAAATATATATATAGAGAGAGAGACAGAGAGAGAGAGAGGGAGAGAGAGAGAGAGAGAGAGAGAGAGAATAATAGCAGAATTTGGACATGCAGAAACAGGGCTGAAGGGGTGCGGGTGAGATTTGAGGCAGAAGGAACAGCCCAAGAAAAGGCATGTGGGATCAAAAGTTTGGAGAATGTATGGAAAACAGTGAATACTTCAGTTTGGAATGGGTAGTTTACAGGATGAGAGGGAGCAGTGGAAGGGAATATTGAAAAGTGGTTTGGGACCACATTCTGAAGGCCTCTGACTGCCAGACTAAGGTCCTTGGGCATAGAGGGCCACTAAATGCTTTTGAGCAGGGCAAGGGCTAGAAAGATTATTTTCATCAGGTCAAATTAAACTGTGGTCATGATGAGCCACTGAGTCTGCCCATTATAAAATGAAGAAGGTTAGTGAGTTACAGTTACACAAACTGTAATCTCATCCTACCATTGTACGTTGGTGTGGCCTAATGAAAACTCTTTCCTGGAAGAAACATTTGCAATGTATTATCACACCTATCCAAGCATATCATGACATTGATTTGTATAAAATTATTGCAATATAAATGCATGTTTGTTGTGTCTTTTTGTCTAGGATTGAGTGGAAAGAGATGACCCAAGTGGACAAATCAGATTTAGGAAATGAATAAGAATAGCAAAAATCAACTAGTAATCAGTAAATTAAAAAACAAAAAAACAAGTAGACTTCTTTTCAAGCAGTGAGCTTTTGAAATGTCCTCCCAAGTATTCCTCCAGATATTGCCTACACTGACACAGATTCAAGAAGTATAATTAACACACCTTCATTTCACTTAGAAGATGTGTCAAGTTTTTCTTACTGCCTGAGCCATATGGTTCTAAGTGAGTCTTCTTGGGAAGAAGTCTGTCTTGGGATTCCCTTTGACATATACAATGACTTACTATACAGAGAAACATTATAAATTGTGCCCTTTTATATGAATCCCAGCACTTGGATAGCTCTTTTTTTTCTCTCAGACATGTAAAACCAGAGTTCCATTTGAGCCAAAAAAAAGTAGGTAGACACCTACTCATTGTAAGTTGCAGGTACCAGTAAGGCCCTTTGCTTCTCTAGTGTATACCTGTCTTGCTGTGGGTGTCTACTCATTCTAAGACACCGGGCACCCAGGACCAGTCCCTTACCTCTGATAGTTGATGCTTTTTTCTAGGAAGACTGAGGCTATTTGATAAAAACTTCCTCATTGGCCTTTCAATAGAAGCATCATTTTAAAAATAATCCCAGAATTTTGTCTTTCCCTTCTCTTTCTATTCTTCCTCCTCTTCCAGAATAATCTATTGAACTGCATTTTCAATCTCATCCCCTATTTGAGTCCACCTCTCCCTTTAACACAGACTTCTTGGCCTCTACCCTCTGTACATGTTCAATTACTCCACATCCTAAAAAGGTCTCACTTTTCTTGCTTCTCTCTCTTTTCTTGTTAACTCTGTTATTCTTTCACACCAAAATACTCATTGTCTCTATTTACTGTCTCTACCTCCTTGCTGTCCACATAGTAATCATAGTTAATGTTTACTGAGTACTTTATATACCTTAACTCATATAATTTTCACAACAATTACATGGGGCGAGTACTATTTTTCTTTTTTATTACCCTCCCAGTTTTACAAATGAAGAAACATACTCATGAAGTTAAGAAACTTGTCCAAGGTCACACAGATAATAAGTGGTAAAGCCTGGATTCAAACTCAGGCTATTAGGCTTCAGAGTTGATGCTTTTTATCATTACGCTATATTGTCTTCCAGTAACACTTTTGGAGATCAGCGACCTTTTAGTAGTCTAATAGTGTTTATTTAGTGCTTTGCATCTGTTCTTGAAATTCTTGAAATCAGTTTTTGACTTGGTTCCTTTGACCCAACACTATCTTGGGTTTCCTTTTACTTCTATTATTGTTCTTTCTTGGTCTTTTGTGTTGGTTCCTCTCACCTCTATTTCTCTAACTTCAGTTTGAAGCCCTCTGTTTCCCATTCTAATAAAACTGTCCTTTGAATGACACATTTACTTTCACAGTTTGATTATCACCCATGTGGATAAATCCGAAACTGCTGTCTCATGACTTACATAGACAGCAAGTCTCATTGTTGCAAAGAATGTTAAAGGTCATTTGGAACCAACTACTGTGAACTAGGGAGATCCTGCTAACATCACAGAAAAGTTTCAGAAAGTGAGAGTAATAACTCCCTCCCCACACTTCTAACTATCTTCCTCCTCATGACTTTTCTTTTTTTTGCAATGGTACTTTCATTTATCAGAACCCAAAGCCTTGGAATGATTCTCCAACTTACTTGCTCCTTGGATCTCCCATTAATTTAGTCAATAAATAAACACTTAACAAACATTTATTGAGTTTCTACTACATTACAGGTTCTGTGCTAGGTACTGGGGATATAACATATAACTGTTAGTGAGTTTCTTGCCTTTATATAGCTTAAAATACCTCTAAAATCTCTTGCCTTACTCCTTACTAACAACCTTTTCAAGCTTCAGTGATTTCACAGCTGGATGTATTCTGTAGCTTCCAAGAAGATGGCAATTGATACTGCCATTTATGTAGGTCCAAGGGAGCAGAAGTAAAGTCATTGAGTGTAAGCTACAGGGAAGACAGGCTTTTGCCAAGTAAAGTAGATTTATTTTTCAACAAATATCTCTTCCAGCAGAATAATTTTGAACTAGCTAGCACACTGTCATTGTAAGTATGTAAACACTGACTAGATTCATTCACTCATTCATTCATTCACTCATTCATGTAACAGATGTTATTGTGTGCCTACCATTTCCAAGCTCTGTGATAGACTGTGGGTATACACAAGTCAAAAAGATAGAAAATGTCCTTGTGTTCATGGAGCTTATTTTCTAGAAAAGGTAACTGTTTTGATCATGGAGGTGGTAAATATGGTTTTAGTACTTGTTGAGGGGCTGAACTGGATAATACTGAACTCTCAATTCTAGGAATTTATAATTTTGAAGTCTCCCTGCCCCTGGCTACTTCTCCTTACATCACTTGTGTTAGCACTAGAAAAATCTTTCCCAAGTAGAGATTTGATAATATTACTTCTTGGATCAAGTGACTCCAATAGCGTCTTACTGACTACAACAACAACAAAAAGTCTGACATGGCTATAAAGTCCTTCAGTGATCTCATCCCACTGTTTTTCCTACCCTTTATCTCATTATTCCCCTCTACAAACTCTGGCTTTTGCAAGGTGAACTATTTTTTTTTGCCTGTCAAACATACCTTAGCAGGACCACAGCACAGATCTAGGTCCATTTCTCTTTAATCCATTTAATTAATTCATTCATTTAACAAATGTAATTAAGAACTTACTGTGTGCCAAGCACTGTTCTAGATGATAAAACAGTGAAAACATTTGACAAAATCATGTCCCTCAAAGAACTTATAGTGGGGACATGCACATTACATGGCTTCTTGCATTTGCCTTTTGCCTCAGAGGAAGGTCCTTTCTAGGAGCCCTCAACTAGATAGAGGATAATTTTATAGTATAGGAAAACTAAGCTGGAGATATACCAAGTGGGAGCAACATGGTTTAAAATGGTAACTGTGAAAGAAAATGTATTTCTTCTATTTTCTGAACCTGTCTTAATCTATAGGGAATGAAGAGGGTCAATAAGCAGTTTTAGGTGGTTTATGACCGTAAGCCTATGAAAACAGACCAGGAGAGGTTATTTTTAATATACTAACAGGATTATTGTTCTTCTTATGACATCTGAGATAGATAATACATTCTTTTTGTCTAGCTGCCTAGTTCATGAGAGGACAAATGATCTTGTTGGTCTGTGCCATTCTTGGGGAAAGTTATAATATTGGTTATATTCTGTTTTCAGCATCTCCTACTTCCTCCTTTCATCTCTGGTTTACTTGCTCTTGCTTGTAAGAACAATCTTAGGCTTGAAGTGAGTCTGAAGCTTTTTCTCTCAAGTGCCATGTAACTCATTTTACATGAATTACAGGACAATGAAATATAAACTTCCTCAGGATCTTTGAGGCAGCTACCTACCCTAGCCTCCACATTGGCCTCTGTGATACCGTTTTCTCTTTCAGACACTGTTAGACCTAATACATATTTCTAAATTACTCTCTATCTTCTGAGAATAAAGAATCATTGTACTGAAATGCAGTGTAGTGTATGTACTGAACTATGAGCTAAGAGACTTGGGTCTTTTCCTGGTGCTCCCACTAACTAAATGTATAATTTAAACAAGCTATTTCCTTTTTCTTGGGCCTCAGTTCTCCATCTGTAAAGTAAAGTTTGGGCTAGATAATCCTTTAAACTCAATTCCAACTTGACATTCCAGGATCCTCTAGTGGGATAGATCAATGATTGAAACTGCCTTGGCTTGGCCTCATTGTGTATTAGTTATCCATGGTGACAAAACCCCCACAAACTGTAGGGATGATCTGTTACATTTTTAGGGATTAAGAGTTTCTTTATTCTTTTTGAAGGCATGCTGGCTCTTCTGGGTTAGAATTCAGAGTATGGAGTTAAAAAGGCCAAGGTCATAAAGGTCATTTACCATATGGGCCAGCCAGTTTTGTTTGTTTCCTGGCTGCAGCCTATACCTTAACAGCCTTCCCCTTCTCCCCCCAACCATTTTACCAATACATCTTCAAGACTGGGAAAAGAGCTCAAATGACATTTAGGCAACAGTATCTTTGCACAGATGAGGTTAGCATAATCAGTAGAGGTCACCATGATTTCTAGAGGTGACTCTCTGTCTTACATCAGCCAGATCAAGCACATGACAAGAACAGTCAACTAAAGACCAGCCAGAAAATGTATCCAAGTGCCTTCTGCTTTGTCAGTTGGAGGCAGTACCTCTGACAACTATGAGCCAAATTATTGTCTGGAAAAGTGCAGATGAGAGAACTGTTTGCAGTGAAAGCCATCTGGGTTTTGTTTCTGGGTTTGAGCTCAAAACATAACATTCCCAGGCATTTGAGATGAGTCTTTCAGATGCTTGAGACTCTTTTTAAATTTTCATGTAAAATAGTGAACTCAGGTAAGGAATGAAATCTTCATTATTCTGTACTGTGATAGTTTTGGTTGACTAAGAAGGGAAATCTAGCACATTGTCAGTACTGAATCATCACCAGTGACAGAATAGTACACACCGATGATTCTCATATATGACCAGTATTGTTGGCTGAGGTCATTGAAGAGCCTCCTTATGGCCATGGTTTATTTCTTTGTCTTGAAAAAGAGATGTCCTGGCTGGGCTACTCTGTATGACTAAAGCTTAAGGAAGAGTAGAGGTGGCTCAAGCAGCTGACCTTTCCAACAGAGGCTCATCCAAAACATGGGCAACGAAAAGGTAGAATGGGAGAAGTAAGCAAGGGGGAATAAGGGCACCATTGAAAAAGTAAGTATTCAAGCCAAAGCTGGGCATAACATGGAGGAGGTTAGACATTAGAATAGAAAACCTATAAATCCAGGGAATAAAGAGATTAGAAGTCAAGTAGATCTGGCTTTGAATTCTACCCCTCTCACCTTCTGGCTGTGTGAACTTGGGTAAGTCGCTTAATCACACTGAAGCTCTCTGTTCTCATTTGTGAAATGAGGGTAAAAAATAGTAATTATCTCACAAATGTTAGTTCTCTGTTGTTTCAGCTCTAAACGTTTAAATTCTATGCAGTTATTGTTCCAAACCTATTCCCTCCATCTCTAGGCTTATAATGGAGATCACACTCCATATATACCATACATAAACATTCAAGGACTGATTTTCATTTTTAATCAGATGTAAATGGTATATATTTCTTCTTCCTAAGAGCAGGTTTCAATGGGATGAGAGGCAGAAGTGAGGTTAGGGTACGTATTCATGGAGCAGTTGTTATACACAAGCACTGTCCTAGGTTCTTTGTATATATTAACTCATCACTCCCCCCAAGTTTTACTAAGTAAGAGATATTATGCCTTTTTTGTAAAATTAGGAAGTGAAGGTTCAGATGATTTTTTTGCCCGAGGCTAACAAGCTTGAGAATGTATGAACTGGGATTCAAACCTAGGAATGGGTGACTTCCAAGCCTGAGCTCTTTCTTACTCTTTCTATACAAATTCATTGGATTCCGAAAACAGTTCTGTGAAGTAGGCAGATAGAGATTATTATTTTCATTTACTGCATCCATTTTTGGAGGAGGAAAAGTGGAACCCACAGAAATTTAGTAACTTGCTACAGTGAATTTCAAAACCAAAAATAGAATTTTGGATGCTTCATCCTACTGCTCATCTCTGTCACACTAATTGTCTATACTTCCCAGTATATTGGTAATGTTGGTAAAGCTTCAAGCATAGTGTACATGGGTCCATTCTCCATGGTACATATTCTGACAGATGTTGGGGTAAAAATTTAGTAGAGGGTAAATAAAGTGCTGTAATACTCACAAAATTGTCTTGGGAATCCCTAACTTCTGAATTTGAGCTGTGACTATTCACCTTTTTTGAGCCATGCACTCCTATGAGGATATGATGGAAACAGTGGACTCTTCCCAGAAAAGTGCACATGCACAATATTATACAAATTATTTCAAGGGTTTGATATTCTGAGACTATCCAATCTATAAATTTTTATCTTACAAAGAAAGAAATCACCAGGACCACAAAGATGTGCTTTCCAAAGTACTTTACTCACCCAGGAAACTACCTCTGAGTCACTCTGCTTTCACTGATCTCCATTTTCTCCTAGTAACTACACAATTTAGTATTTTGTCATATGGAGTGTAGCACTGATGGATGGTATTGTGTTGAAGGGACACTCAATTCTTACTATTCATCGCATGTGAACATTTCTTACCTTCCTTACTTCACTGTGAGTGCCTCAAATGTGGAGCCTCCATCAAAACCATTTGTATTCCCTGACATCACCCTCCTGCAGCCTAACTTAGCACAATACTTTTTCTGAGTGATACATTAGAGTAAGTCCCCTACATACAAACCTTCAAGTTGTGAACTATGAAAGATGTGAACTTTCAAAGATGTGACCAATCACGTAAGTTAGTTCAAATGTCTGGCGTACATTGTCATATGCATGCATCCTCTACAAGTGGTTGTACTTTTGTGTACTTTACTGTATAGTACGCTATAGAGTACAGCAGTACAGTATCTTTATTTCAAGCCCAGAAGCAAGCATAAAAGCAGCAGTGATGTAGCTGGTACTGCTAAGAAGAACCAAGGGATAACGATGGAAACAAAAGTGAAAATAATTGAGGGTGGAGTGAGGTGAAAAGATGGTAGACTTCACTCGTTCTTATAACATGAGTTGTTCAACCATCAGCACGATTCTAAAGAATAAGGACAAGATCATGGAGAATTTGAAGTCTGCTGTGTCAATGATGTCGGCAATAATACTGAAGAAGCATGGAAAAACGATGGAGGAGATGGAGAAACTTCTCAGCATCAGCAACGAGTCTGGCTCAGCTTAAGGCTGATTCAAGAGAAAGCTAAAAGCCTTTATGAAGACTTGAAGAAGAAACAAGGCAAGGAATCAGAGGGCACATCTTTTAATGCCAGCCATGGCTGGTTTCATTGGTTCAAGGCTAGAGCCAACCTTCACAATGTAAAAGTAAGTGGCGAGGCAGCGAGTGCAGACACTGTAGCTGCCCAGGAATTTCCTGAAATGCTTCGAGAAATTATTGATGAAGTTGTGTATTTACCCAAGCAGGTTTTTAATATGGATGAGACAGGACAGTACTGGAAGAGGATGCCAGACCAAAGTTACATCAGTAAGGAGGAAAAATTGATGCCAGGCTATAAAGCAGGAAAGGATAGGCAAAATCTGTTGTTTGGTGGCAATGCTTCCGGCAATATGAAGCTGAAGCCTCTCTTAGTTTATCAATCAGAGAACCCAAGAGCCCTTTAAAACATAGCCAAGGGCTCTCTTCCTGTTGTGTGGAAGAATAACCCCAAAGCCTGGGTTACACAGGCCTTTTTCCAGGACTGGTTTTTCCACCATTTTATCCCAGAGGTAAAGAAATATTGCTTAGAGAAGGATGTCCTATTCAACATTCTTTTGCTGTTCAACTACACTCTGGGCCACACCCCATTCATGGACGATTTTCATCCCAGTGTTAAAGTAGTGCATCTGCCACCGAATACTACGTTGCTCATCCAACCTATGGACCAGAGAGTTATAGGGACTTTCAAGAAATATTATTTATGTCACACTTTTCATCAGGCAGTAAAGGCAAGTGATGAATCAGGAACAAACTTGCGATAATTTTGGAAGGACTATAACATCTACAAGGCCATAAAAAAAATTGACTTTGCTTGGTGTGAGGTTACGGCCATCACCATGAATGGGGTTTGGAAGAACCATTGCCTGCAGTTTGTTCACAAGTTTTGTGGATTTGAGAAAGTGGATGAGGAGTCCAAAGAGGTCTTCTGCAACTTAATAACCCTCAGCGAGAAGCTGCGGTTAAATCTGCAAGAGGACGACTTCATTGAACTCCTTGCTGTGCAAAATGAGGAACTTACTAATGAAGATCTGATAGAATTGGAGGCCCAGAGAAAGGATGAAGAGAGACAAGAGGAAGAAGAAGTAACTGAAGAACCAAAGAGATTCATGATGCAGGAAATGGCAAGGGGATTTTCTTTATTTGAGGAGGCACTGTTAGGTTTTGAGGCACAGGACACAAACATAGAATGGTATACAAAGGTTGCAGCAGCCGTTCAGAATGCAATCCAGTGCTACCATGTCATCTATGATAAGAAAAAAAGAGTCACTACCCAGACATCACTGGATCATGTTTTCAAGAGGGTAGACATAATTGAATCCAACAAGGAAACGGAACCTGTGCCATCAACATCAGGCGTGAAATTGCAGCTTACCTCCACCTCCTGGTGCTGTTGATCCTTCAGCTCTGGCATATCCCACCTCCTCTCCTTCCTCCAGTCAGTAAGTCTTATTACCTGTTCACTCCATGCCAACCCCTGTATGCCAGCTGTTGTATTGTACTACTGTACTTTTCAAGGTACTGTACTGTAAGATTAAAAATGTTTATTTTTGTGTTTGTTTTTTATGTATTATTTCTTTGAAAAGTATTATAAACCTATTACAGTACAGTACCATATATCCGATTGTGTTAGTTGGCTACCTAGGCTAACTTTGTTGGACTTACGAACAAATTGGACTCACAAACGTGCTCTCGGAACAGAACTTGTTCAAGTGTACTGGACTTACTGTACACACTTGGACTAAACTCACATCTCAGATCTCTTCTAAAAGGAAAAAAATAACACTTTCTGTAGAAAATGAGCTCCTCTTACTTTTCTTCAAATTGGCACATAAATTCTTACTTCTGTGTGCAGAAGTGTGAAATAACCTGGCATGAATGAGCAACTATAAACAATTTTGTACAGCTGTAGTACAGAGTATGAAAGGAAAGCTTAACTCTTAACAAAAAACATTTTGCACCCAAAGATTCTAAAGCTGAGGAAATGTCAACAAAAACATTGCAAATGGTCTTGTGTTATTTCTTGTGAATTTCTCTACAAGAGGTAAAGGAGTATAGTATTGGTTAGTAGTTGGACAATTGGGTCTAAATCCTGCCTTCTAATTGTGTGTAATATTGATCTGTGAAACTCAGGCATGCAAATTCTAAAGCCAGAAACACACATTGTAAGTGAGGTGACTACTAAGCTAAAAGTTCTCTAACTTTGAGAGAAGGGGTCTTTTTAATAATAGAATAGGCTACATTTGAGTCCAACCAGATGGCACTAGTTGGTAGAATTTATGAAAAAGTTCACATGATCTGAAATACAAGAAATGTATAGAATTGACAAGACTTAGAATAGGAAAGCTTGAACATACTGAAATTTTTGGCTTGGGTCACTGGCTACCATTTATCAAGATGTGCAATACAGAAAGAGAGCCAGGCTTCTCAGTGGACAGCAATGATCATGTATACCATTTTGGATTTGTTGAGCTTGAAAATGCCTATGCGACATTCAGAAACAAATAAATGGGACTGGAACTCAAGGAGAAAAACTATACCTACTTTAAAATGATTATAATAGAGGATGTCCCGGAGCCCATAAGTAGAAATGAGATAATAATAGTGATGATGATAATGATAGCAACAACAAAAAAATAATATTCTTTGAGTATCTACTGTATGTCAGGAATTATGATAAATACTTTACATGCATTATGTAATTTATTTCTCACAAAACCCCAATGAAAGGAAGCAATTTGCCCGGTGTAATGGAGTTGGTTAATGGTGAAATTTAGATTTAAATCAGGACTTCTTGATTCCAGAACTCAAGAGAACACAGAGAATGGTACACTAAAAAGTACTGACATTTAACAGATGGACAGAGGGAAAATCCCTAAAGGAGACTGACAGAAAGCAGCCAGAGATGTAGGAATAAAATTTGAAAGAATCTGATGGAAATGAAGGAAAGACAGAGCTTTAAGAAGGAAATTGTCAATAATATTGAATGCAAAACAGAGGTCAAAATTAATAAGAATAGGAAAGTACCTGATGGAATTAGCAATGACCTGGCAGAAGAGTTTTGGTGGAGTGATGATGGAGTGTACCTGATTACAGTGGGCTGCCAATGAAAGGGCAGTTGGAAAGTGGAGACAGTGAAAATAAATTGTTCTTGTGAAACATTTGGATGTAAAATACTAAAAAAAGAACACTAGAAATTGTAGGACCTTGGCAGTATACAATAGTGGTTACATAGTCTGTACATAGGTAAATAGTCTGGACCCTGAAAGTCTAGATTTGAAACCCAGCTTTGCCATTTACTAGCTATGTGATCTTGAGCAAGGTACTTGACCTCACTGTGCTTCCTTTTTCTCAAGTGTAAACTAATGATAATAGTAGTTAATTACCTCATAAGGTGGTTGTGAGGGTGAAATTAGGTTATATAAATCACTTTAAAAGGTGCCTGGCGTATTGTAAGTACTCTATGTGTTTTATGGCTTGTTAACATTATATAAAGTGAGACAAAAATTAATGGTTACATAAACTTGAGTATGTTTATAGGCCACATGGTAGGAGACAGAAAAGACTGAAATATTGAGAATAGAGGTTAGATGAAGAATATTGATTAAGTAAGGTCCAATTTCTGGTAGAGAATTGAAGTGGAAGGAGTGAAAAGAACAACTGTGGAATTAACTCTGAAGGAGAGCTGTTTATTTAAGGCTGAGGGAAAGGAGATGAAGTGGGTATAGTTATAGGTAAGCAAATGTGAATATAGTGAAAATTTCTTTCATGATGACTTTATTTTTCTCTGTGAAGTATAAGGTCAAATTGTCTGCAGAAAGCTTTGGGGCTTTGGGGAGTATTTGTGGATTTCTACTATAAAGAGGAAAAATGGGAACTTACGCAAGAGAGTGAAGATAATCTCCATTTAGCAGTGAGTGTCCAGGTAAAGTTGGAGACTGCACGTTTTTGAAAAGCAAAAATTTGTACTATAAGTGATTTTCTCCAGCAATGTTTTTGGTAGTCCCAATGTAGATGCTGAGAAAGGATGATGGAGCAGAAGGGTAAGGGGATGAGGGTTTAGAGACAATAAAGAGGATTTGTCTGTATGGGGAAAGAAGCAAAACCCCTAGGTTGAACTGGGAGGGACAGAGGGGCTGAGAGACTCGAGAAACCAGGAGGTTGAAAAGCATGGATGAATGACTGACTGGGCTCTAACACTAAATAGCTTGTGACTTTAAACAAGTCACCTCCGTAATAGGGCCTCAGCTTCCTCATTTGTTAAAATGAAAATATTGAAGATGTGATCTCAAAGTCCTTTTCAAATTCTACTTTCTCCTTCTCTTGTCGTTGCACTGCCATCTAGTGTATGTAAAGGATATAGAAGAAAGGCTATAAAGAAGCAATTAGTTTAAGGAAATAAAAATTCCAAGTGTGTTAATGGAGAAATAAGGACAGAGCTAGATTGATTATGTTTCAGACTTTTCCAATCTTTTCTCGCTTTTCTCTCCCAGGGATATCTTCCTTCTCATGAATCCTGTGTTCTATTTTTCCTAGGCATCAATTCTACTCAAAGAGAGCCTCTGGCTCTCTTTCTGAATATAAGAGGAAAATAATTTCAGATATTCCCTAACTGAAGATCCAAAAGAATGAACGTCTAATGTTGAAATTTTGAATGACTTAAAAAGGGTAGGGAACATATTTTTGAACCGTAAAGTCTCTTCAAATCATCTTCTTCCCTAGTGGGTGGCATTCATTCTACATATACTGGAAAGAGGGGAAGATGATAGTTAAAGAAAATGAGGCAAGCAAATGAAAGGAGACCGAGGCATCAAAAGGCATTTTTGAAAAATAAAAGAAATACAAACAAAATTAACTATAAAATCTCCAGTGTTGACTAAGGTCAGGTGGAGACTAAGAATACCAAAGAAATAGCATAAACATTTGAATAAATTTCATTATTTGAAATTGTGCAACTCAAAAAAAAAGAAATGAAAAAATTAGTTAATGGAGTAAGCACAGTATGATGCTCACAAGACTCACAAGGCTTTGGATCTCCTCATATTTGGATTCAGTGTTATGTTAAGGAAAAAGTGAGCTAGCTTAGCTGGTGTTTTGGAGGGTTGATGAGGAGACTTCCAGTTGAAGGATGTGTTCTTTTAAGGAGAAAGTCAAGATTTTGAAGTGAATCATATCTGTTCAAAACAGGAAGCCAAAACCGGTTTTGTTTTTGTTTTCAGCTTTCTACTCAAGTTATCTGAAAGTAAGTGAGATTATATCTCATCATTTTAAAGGCCTTGTTCCCTTCTTTTATCTCTTTCAGTGCACACAAATCTCTCTTATTTAAAATAATAAATAATTTCATGAGTTTGTTGATTTCTTCTGTCAACATACTTTTTTTCTATCACTGTACAGATAGTGGAGTCTATAGCTATTGCTTTCATTTCTTTACAACTCACATTATTCTTAACAGAGTATCATTTTGCCCTAATCACTTCCCTGAAGTTTCCTTCATGTCTGGCTTTTAAGATAAATGCAGTTATTTTGTTCTTCACACTATTTTACCTTTGTATTTCACTTTACAAAACTGATTACGCTTCTCTTTATGAAACCCTTTACTTCCTTATATTTCTTATAAATATGTCCTTGTTTATCCTCTTTTTCTATTACCATAACATTTTATTTTTTGCTAAATTCTTGTCCTCCCATCACCATATCTAAAATCTATTCTGATGCTGCTTTTTCAACACCCCCCCACACACATTTATTCTCCTGGATTCTCAATTATCCAATAAATAAAATAATCCAACAAATAAATAAATAATCCAATAAATAAAATAGGTGCAAGTAATCCATCTTTGCTGGAGACGTAAAACTCCCCATATCTCGCCCTAACCATTAATATCAGCCTATATATATACTTAATTGTTTCTACTTGAAATGATCAAAATCAGGTTTAAAAATAAGGTTGGATTTTTTTGATGATAAAATTGCTCTTTTCCAAAATTCCTTGGAAAATGAATCTACATGGTTACACTTTATAGATATTGTACTTTGCAGTCACATAATATACTCTTGACTACATCAACATCATTCAGAAGAGCTGGTGATGATAAAAACTAAGGGCATGGTTCCATTCTATACAGGTTAAAACGAGTTTAACTGTCTGTGTGTATTATTTGTTCTTAATTAATTTTTTCTTGCTTTTAAAAATTTATTTACTGAATAGTTGATTTACAATGTTGTGTTAGTTTCGGATGTACAGCAAAGTGAATCAGTGTTACATATACATATATCCACTCTATTTTTTTTAACATTTTTATTGGAGTATAATAGCTTTACAATGGTGTGTTAGTTTCTGCTTTACAACAAAGTGAATCAGTTATACATATACATATGTTCCCATATCTCTTCCCTCTTGCATCTCCCTCCCTCCCACCCTCCCTATCCCACCCCTCTAGGTGGTCACAAACCATCTAGCTGATTTCCCTGTGCTATGCGGCTGCCTCCCACTAGCTATCCATCCCATGTTTGGTAGTGTATATATGTCCATACCACTCTCTCACTTTGTCACAGCTTCCCCTTCCCCTTCCCCATATCCTCAAGTCCCTGCTCTAGTAGGTCTGTGTTTTATTCCTGTCCTACCCCTAGTCTCTTCATTACATCTGTGTTTTATTCCTGTCCTACCACTAATCTCTTCATGGCATTTTTTTTTCTTAGATTCCATATATATGTGTTAGCATACGGTATTTGTTTTTCTCCTTCTGACTTACTTCACTCTGTATGACAGACTCCAGGTCTATCCACCTAACTACAAATAACTCAGTTTCATTTCTTGTTATGGTTGAGTAATATTCCATTGTATATATGTGCCACATCTTCTTTATCTATCATCTGTTGATGGACACTTAGGTTGCTTCCATGTCCTGGCTATCGTAAATAGAGCTGCAATGAACATTTTGGTACATGATTCTTTTTGAATTATGGTTTTCTCAGGGTATATGCCAAGTAGTGGGATTGCGGGGTCGTATGGTAGTTCTATTTGTAGTTTTTTAAGGAACCTCCATACTGTTCTCCATAGTGGCTGTATCAATTTACATTCCCACCATTTACAATGGTGTGTTAGTTTCTGCTTTACAACAAAGTGAATCAGTTATACATATACATATGTTCCCATATCTCTTCCCTCTTGCGTCGCCCTCCCTCCCACCCTCCCTATCCCACCCCTCTATGTGGTCACACAGCACCAAGCTGATCGCCCTGTGTTATGTGGCTGCTTCCCACTAGCTATCTATTTTACATTTGGTAGAGTATATACGTCCATGCAACTCTCTCACTTCGTCACAGCTTACACTTTCCCCTCCGCATATTCTCAAGTCCATGCTCTAGTTCTATCCACCTCATTACAAATAACTCAGTTTCATTTCTTTCTATGGCTGATTAATATTCCGTTGTATATATGTGCCACATCTTCTTTATCTATCATCTGTTGATGGACACTTAGGTTGCTTCCATGTCCTGGCTATTGTAAATAAAGCTGCATTGATCATTTTGGTACATGATCCTTTTCGAATTATGGTTTTCTAAGGGTATATGCCCAGTAGTGGGATTGCGGGGTCATATGGTAGTTTTATTTCTGACCGGTGTGTGATGATATCTCATTGTCGTTTTGATTTGCATTTCTCTAATGATTAATGATGTTGAGCATTCTTTCATGTGTTTGTTGGCGATCTGTATATCTTCTTTGGAGAAATGTCTATTTAGGTCTTCTGCCCATTTTTGGAATGGGTTGTTTGTTTTTTTGTTATTGAGCTGCATGAGTTGTTTATAAACTTTGGAGCTTAATCCTTTGTCAGTTTCTTCATTTGCAAATATTTTCTCCCATTCTGAGGGTTGTCTTTTGGTCTTGTTTATGGTTTCCTTTGCTGTGCAAAAGCTTTTAAGTTTCATTAGGTCCCATTTGTTTATTTTTGTTTTTATTTCCATTTCTCTAGGAGGTGGGTCAAAAAGGATCTTGCTGTGATTTATGTCATAGAGTGTTCTGCCTGTGTTTTCCTCTAAGAGTTTGATAGTGTCTGGCCTTACATGTAGGTCTTTAACCCATTTTGAGTATATTTTTGTGTATGGTGTTAGGGAGTGTTCTAATTTCATACATTGACATGTACCTGTCCAGTTTTCCCAGCACCACTTATTGAAGAGGCTGTCTTTTCTCCACTGTATATTCTTGCCTCCTTTATCAAAGATAAGGTTACCATATGTGTGTGGATTTATCTCTGGGCTTTCTATCCTGTTCCATTGATGCATAGTTCTTTTTTTTGTGCCAGTACCATACTGTCTTGATTAATGTAACTTTGTAGTATAGTCTGAAGACAGGGAGCCTGATGCCTCCAGCTGCATTTTTAGTTTTCAAAATTGCTTTGGCTATTTGGGGTCTTTTGTGTTTCCATACAAATTGTGAAATTTTTTGTTCTAGTTCTGTAAAAATGCCAGTGGTACTTTGATAGGGATTGCATTGAATCTGTAGATTGCTTTGGGTAGTAGAATCATTTCCACAATGTTGATTCTTCCAATCCAAGAACATGGTATATCTCTCCATCTATTTGTATCATCTTTAATTTCTTTCTTCAGTGTCTTATAATTTTCTGCATACAGGTCTTTTGTCTCCTTTGGTCA
>NC_041234.1:54239101-54240851 GCF_002837175.3 Physeter macrocephalus
AGTTTATTCCTAGATATTTTATTCTTTTTGTTGCAATGGTAAATGGGAGTGTTTTCTAAATTTCACTCTCAGATTTTTCATCATTAGTGTATAATAATGCCAGAGATTTCTGTGCATTAATTTTGTATCCTGCTACTTTACCAAATTCATTGATTAGCTCTAGTTCTCGTAGCATCCATAGGATTCTCTATGTATAGTATCATGTCATCTGCAAACAGTGACAGCTTTACTACTTCTTTTCCGATTTGGATTCCGTTTATTTCTTTTTCTTCTCTGATTGCTGTGGCTAGAAATTCCAAAACTATGTTGAATAAGAGTGGTGAGAGTGGGCAACCTTGTCTTTTTCCCGATCTTAGTGGAAATGGTTTCAGTTTTTCACCATTGAGAATGATGCTGGCTCTGGGTTTGTCATATATGACTTTTATTATGTTGAGGAAAGTTCCCTCTGTACGTACTTTCTGCAGGGTTTTTATCACAAATGGATGTTGAATTTTTTTCAAAAGCTTTCTCTGCACCTATTGAGATGATCATAGGGTTTGTCTCCTTCAACTTGTTAATATGGTGTATCATGTTGATTGATTTGCATATATTGAAGACTCCTTGCATTCCTGGAATAAACCCCACTTGATCATGGTGTATGATCCTTTTAATGTGCTGTTGGATTCTGTTTGCTAGTGTTTTGTTGAGGATTTTTGCATCTATGTTCATCAGTGATATTGGCCTGTAGTTTTCTTTCTTTGTGACGTCTTTGTCTGGTTTTGGTATCAGGGTGATGGTGGCCTCATAGAAGGATTTTGGGAGTGTTCCACACTCTGCTATCTTTTGGAACAGTTTGAGAAGGATAGATGTTAGGTCTTCTCTAAATGTTTGATAGAATTCGCCTGTGAAGCCATCTGGTACTGGGCTTTTGTTTGTTGGAAGATTTTTAAGCACAGTTTCAATTTCAGTGCTTGTGATTGGTCTGTTCATATTTTCTATTTCTTCCTGGTTCAGTCTCGGCAGGTTGTGCATTTCTAAGAATTTGTCCATTTCTTCCAGGTTGTCCCTATTATTGGCAGACAGTTGCTTGTAGTAATCTGTAATAATCTTTTATATTTCTCAAGTTTCCGTTGTTACGTCTCTTTTTTCATTTCTAATTCTATTGATAAGAGTCTTCTCCCTTTTTTCCTTTATGAGTCTGGCTAATGGTTTATCAATTTTGTTTATCTTCTCAATGACCCCACTTTTAGTTTTATTGATCTTTGCTATCATTTCCTTCAGTTCTTTTTCATTTATTTCTCATCTAATCTTTATGATTTCTTTCCTTCTGCTAAATTTGGGGGTTTTTTGTTCTTCTTTCTCTAATTGCTTTCAGTGCAAAGTTAGGTTGTTTATTCGAGATTTCTCCTGTTTCTTAAGGTAGGATTGTATTGATATAAACTTCCCTCTTAGAACTGCTTTTGCTGTACCCCATAGGTTTTCGGTTGTCGTGTCTCCATTTTCATTTGTTTCTAATTATTTTTTGATTTCCTGTTTTATTTCTTCAGTGATCACTTCTTTATTAAGTAGTGTATTGTTTAGCCTCCATGTGTTTGTATTTTTTACATATCTTTTCCTATAATTGATATCTAGTCTCATAGCGTTGTGGTCCGAAAAGATACTTGATAAGATTTCAATTTTCTTAAATTTACCAAGGCTAGATTTGTGATCCAAGATATGATCTATCCTGGAGAATGTTCCATGAGCACTTGAGAAAAATGTATATTCTGTT
>NC_041234.1:54240928-54247766 GCF_002837175.3 Physeter macrocephalus
TATTGAGGTGCTCTTATGTTGGGTGCATAAATATATACAATTGTTATATCTTCCTGGATCGATCTCTTGATCTTTATGTAGTGTCCTTCATTGTCTCTTGTAATAGTTTTTATTTTAAAGTCTGTTTTGTCTGATATGAGAATTGCTACTCCAGCTTTCTTCTGATTTCCATTTGCATGGAACATCTTTTTCCATCCCCTCACTTTCAGTCTATATGTGTCCCTAGGTCTGAAGTGGGTCTTTTGTAGACAGCATGTATATTGGTTTTGTTAAGTATCCATTCAGCCCGTCTGTGTCTTTTTGTGGGAGCATTTAATCCATTTACATTTAAGGTAATTATCGATATGTATGGTTCTATTACCATTTACTGAATTGTTTCGGGTTGTTCTTGTAGGTCTTTTCCTTCTCTTGTGTTTCTTGCCTAGAGAAGTTCCTTTAGCATTTGTTGTAAAGCTGGTTTGGTGGTGCTGAACTCTCTCAGCTTTTGCTTGTCTGTAAAGGTTTTAATTTCTCCATCAAATCTGAATTAGATCCTTGCTGGGTAGAGTAATCATGGTTGTAGGTTTTTCTCCTTCATCACTTTAATTATGTCCTGCCACTCCCTACTGGCTTGCAGAGTTTCTGCTGAAAGATCAGCTGTTAACCTAATGGGTTGCTTCCTCTTTATTTCTTCTAGGTCCTTGTTAAATGTTTCTTGCATTTTGTCTATTCTCTTTCCAACATATTGGATCATCCTTACTATCATTATTCTGAAATCTTTTTCAGGTAGACTTCCTATTTCCTCTTCATTTGGTAAGTCTGTTGGGCAGAGATCAGCTGTTAACCTAATGGGGATTCCCTTGTTTGTTATTTGTTGTTTTTGCCTTGCTGCTTTTAGTGTGTTTTCTTTGTATTTAATTTTTGTTAGCATCCTTACTATCATTATTCTGAAATCTTTTTCAGGTAGACTTCCTATTTCCTCTTCATTTGGTAAGTCTGTTGGGCTTTTACCTTGCTCCTTCATCTGCTGTATGTTTTTCTGTCTTTTCATTTTGCTTACTGTTTTTGGGGTCTCCTTTTTGAATGCTGCAGGTTCGTAATTCCCGTTGTTTTTGGTGTCTGTCCCCAGTGGCTAACGTTGGTTCAGTGGGTTGAGTAGGTTTCCTGGTTGGAGGGACTAGTGCCTATGTTCTGGTGGATGAGGCTGGATCTTGTCTTTCTAGTGGGCAGGTCCACGTTTGGTTGTGTGTTTTGGGGTGTCAGTAGCCTTATTATGATTTTAGGCAGCCTATCTTCTAATGAATGGTGCTGTAGTTCTGTCTTGCTATTTGTTGGGCATAGAGTGTCCAGCACTCTAGGTTGCTGGTCGTTGAGTGAAGCTGGGTCTCGGTGTTGAGATGGAGATCTGCGGGAGATTTTCACCGTTTGATATTACATGCAGCTGGGAGGTCTCTTGTGGATCAGTGTCCTGAAGTTGGTTCTCCCACCTCAGAGACCCAGCCCTGACGCCTGGCTGGGGTACCAAGAGCCTTTAATCCACACGGCTCAGAATAAAAGGCAGAAAAAATAGAAAGGAAAGAAAGAAAGGAAGGAAGGAATAAATGAAGGAAGGAAGGAAGGAAGGAAGAAAGCAAGAAAGGAAGGAAGGAAGGAAGAGAGGAGAAAGGGAGGAAGAAAGGAAGAAAGGGAGGAAGAATGGAAGGAAGAAAGGAAGACAAGAAGAAAGGAGGGAAGAAATTAAGAAAGGAAGAAAGAAAGAAAGAAAGAAAGAAGGAAGATAAAATAAAGTAGGATAAAATAAAGTTATTAAAATAAAAAATAATTATTAAGAAGAAAAATTTTATTAAAAAAAACAGGTCAGAGCCCTAGGACAAATGGTGAAAGCAAAGCTATACAGACAAAATCTCACACAGCAGCACACACATATATACTCACAAAAAGTGAAAAAGGGGAAAATAATAATATATCTTGCTCCCAAAATCCACCTCCTCAACTTGGTATGATTCGTTGTTTATTCAGGTATTCCACAGATGCAGGGCACTTCAAGCTGATTGTGGGGCTTTAATCCACTGCTTCTGAGGCTGCTGGGAGAGACCTCCCCCCTCCTCTTTGTTCACCAAGCTCCTGGTGTTCAGCTTGGGACTTGGCCCCACCTCTGTACGTAGGCTGTCCGAGGGTGTCTGCTCTTCGCTCAGACAGGACAGGGTTAAAGGAGCAGCTGATTTGGGGGCTCTGGCTCACTCAGTCTGGGGGGAGGGAGGGGCATGGATGCGGCGCAAGCCCGTGGCGGCAGAGGCCGGCGTGACGCTGTACCAGCCAGAGGCGCACCGCGCGTTCTCCTGGGGAAGCTGTCCATGGATCCCGGGACCCCGGCAGTGGCAGGCTGCACAGGTTCCCAGGAGGGGCGGTGTGGATAGTGTTCGCACACAGGCTTCTTGGAGGCGGCAGCAGCAGCCCTAGCATCCCACGCCCGTCTCAGGTGTCCATGCCGACAGACGTGATTTGCGCCCGTTTCTGGAGCTCCTTTACGTGGCGCGCTTAATCCCATCTCCTCGCACCCTAGGAAGCAAAGAGGGAAAAAAGTATCTTGCCTCTTCGGCAGCTCCAGACTTCTCCTGGACTCCCTCCCAGCTAGACGTGGTGCACTAACCTCTTTAGTCTGTGTTCACGCAGCCAAACCCAGTCCTCTACCAGCTTCCGACCTTAGCCCGAGCCTCAGCTCCCAGCCCCCGCCATTCCCGGCTGGTGAGCAGACAAGCCTCTTGAGCTGGTGAGTGCTGGTCGGCACTGATCCTCTGCGAGAATCTGTCTGCTTTACCCTCCGCACTCTTGTTACTGCGCTCTCCTCTGCAACTCCAAAGCTCCCCCCTCTGCCACCTGCAGTCTCCGCCCATGAAGGGGCTTCTAGTGGTGGAAACCTTTCCTCCCTTCACGGCTCCCTCCCACTGGTGCAGGTCCCTTCCCTATTCTTTGTCTCTGTTTATTCTTTTTCTTTTTGCCCTACCCAGGTACGTGGGGTGTTTCTTGCCTTTTGGGAGGTCTGAGGTCTTCTGCTCCCTATTCTTTTGTCTCTGTTTATTCTTTTTTCTTTTGCCCTACCCAGGTACGTGGGGTGTTTCTTGCCTTTTGGGAGGTCTGAGGTCTTCTGCCAGCGTTCAGTGGGTGTTCTATAGGAGCAGTTCCACGTGTAGATGTATTTCTGATGTATCTGTGGGGAGGAAGGTGATCTCCGCGTCTTACTCTTCCGCCATCTTCTCTTGCTCTCCTCATTGTAGATTTGATTTGCATTTCTCTAATGATTAATGATGTTGAGCATTCTTTCATGTGTTTGTTGGCAATCTGTATATCTTCCCTGGAGAAATGTCTATTTAGGTCTTCTGCCCATTTTTGCATTGGGTTGTTTGTTATGGAGCTGCATGAGCTGCTTGTAAATTTTGGAGATAAATCCTTTGTCAGTTGCTTCATTTGCAAATATTTTCTCCCATTCTAAGGGTGGTCTTTTGGTCTTGTTTATGGTTTCCTTTGTTGTGGAAAAGTTTAAGTTTCATTAGGTCCCATTTCTTTATTTCTGTTTTTATTTCCATTTCTCTAGGAGGTGGGTCAAAAGGGATCTTGCTGTGATTTATGTCATAGAGTGTTCTGCTTATGTTTTCCTCTAAGAGTTTGATAGTGTCTGGCCTTACATTTAGGTCTTTAATCCATTTTGAGTTTATTTTTGTGTACGGTGTTAGACAGTGTTCTAATTTCATTCCTTCTGTCCAGTTTTCCCATCACGACTTATTGAAGAGGCTGTCTTTTCTCCACTGTATATTCTTGCCTCCTTTATCAAAGATAAGGTGACCATATGTGCGTGGGTTTATCTCTGGGCTTTCTATCCTGTTCCATTGATCTATATTTCTGTTTTTGTGCCAGTACCATACTGTCTTGATTACTGTAGCTTTGTAGTATAGTCTGAAGTCAGGGAGCCTGATTCCTCCAGCTCCATTTTTCATTCTCAAGATTGCTTTGGCTATTCGGGATCTTTTGTGTTTCCATACAAATTGTGAAATTTTTTGTTCTAGTTCTGTAAAAATGCCAGTGGAAATTTGATAGTGATTGCTTTGAATCTGTAGATTGCTTTGGGTAGTAGAGTCATTTTCACAATGTTGATTCTTCCAATCCAAGAACATGGTATATCTCTCCTTCTGTTTGTAACTTCTTTAATTTCTTTCATCAGTGTCTTATAATTTTCTGCATACAGGTCTTTTGTCTCCTTTGGTCGGTTTATTCCTAGATATTTTATTCTTTTTGTTGCAATGGTAATTGGGAGTGTTTTCTTAATTTCACTCTCAGATTATTCATCATTAGTGTATACGAATGCCAGAGATTTCTGTGCATTAATTTTGTACCCTGCTACTTTAGCAAATTCATTGATTAGCTCTTGTAGTTTTCTGGTAACATCTTTAGGATTCTCTGTGTAGTATCATGTCATCTACAAAGAGTGACAGCTTTACTTCTTCTTTACGGATTTGGATTCATTTTATTTCTTTTTCTTCTCTGATTGCTGTGGCTAGAATTTCCAAAACTATGTTGAATAAGAGTGGTGAGGGTGGGCAACCTTGTCTTGTTCCTGATCTTAGTGGAAATGGTTTCAGTTTTTCACCATTGAGGACGATGTTGGATGTGGGTTTGTCATATATGGCCTTTATTATGTTGAGAAAAGTTCTGTCTATGCCCACTGTATGCAGGGTTTTTATCATAAATCGGTGTTGAATTTTGTCAAAAGCTTTCTCTGCACCTATTGAGATGATCATATGGTTTTTCTCCTTCAATTTGTTAATATGGTGTATCACGTTGATTGATTTGCCTTTATTGAAGAATCCTTGCATTCCTGGAATAAACCCCAGTTGATCATGTTGTATGACCCTTTTAACGTGCTGTTGGATTCTGTTTGCTAGTATTTTGTTGAGGATTTTTGCATCTATGTTCATCAGTGATATTGGCCTGTAGTTTTCTTTCTTTCAAACATCTTTGTCTGGTTTTGGTATCAGGGTGATGGTGACCTCATAGAATGTGTTTCCGAGTGTTCCTCGCTCTGCTATATTTTGGAAGAGTTTGAGAAGGATAGGTGTTAGCTCTTTCTAAATGTTTGATAAAATTTGCCTGTGAAGCCACCTGCTCCTGGGCTTATGTTTGTTGGAAGATTTTTAATCACAGTTTCAATTTCAGTGCTTGTGATTGGTCTGTTCATGTTTTCTATTGCTTCCTGGTTCAGTCTCGGCAGGTTGTGCATTTCTAAGAATTTGTCCCTTTCTTCCATGTTGTCCATTTTATTGGCATAGAGTTGCTTGTAGTAATCTCTCATGATCTTTTGCATTTCTGCAGTGTCAGTAGTTACTTCTCCTTTTTCATGTCTAATTCTATTGATTTGAGTACTCTCCCTTTTTTTCTTGATGAGTCTGGCTAATGGTTTATCAATTTTTTTTATCTTCTCAAAGAGCCAACTTTTAGTTTTATTGATATTTGCTATCATTTCCTTCATTTCTTTATCATTTATTTCTGAAGTGACCTTATGATTTCTTTCCCACTGCTAACTTTGGGCATTTTTTGTTCTTCTTTCTCTAATTGCTTTAGGTGCAAGGTTAGGTTGTTTATTTGAGATGTTTCCTGTTTCTTAAGGTAGGATTGTATTGCTATACACTTCCCTCTTATAACTTCTTTTGCTGCATCCCATAGGTTTTGGGTCATCATGTCTCCCTTGTCATTTCTTTCTGGGTATTTTGATTTCCTCTTCGATTTCTTCAGTTATCCCTTTGTTATTGAGTAGTGTATTGTTTAGCCTCCATGTGTTTGTATTTTTTACAGATGTTTTCCTGTAATTGATATCTACTCTCATAGCATTGTGGTCGGAAAAGATGCTTGATAGAATTTCAATTTTCTTAAATTTACCAAGGCTAGATTTGTGATCCAAGATATGATCTATCCTGGAGAAGGTTCCATGAGCACTTGAGAAAAATGTGTATTCTCTTGTTTTTGGATGGAATGTCCTATAAATATCAATTAAGTTCATCTTGTTTAATGTAACATTTAAAGCTTGTGTTTCCTTATTTATTTTCATTTTGAATGATCTGTCCATTGGTGAAAGTGTGGTGTTAAAATCCCCTACTATGACTGTTGTACTGTTGATTTCCCCTTTCATGGCTGTTAGTATTTGCCTTATGTATTGAGGTTCTCCTATGTTGGGTGCATAAATATTTACATATGTTAGATCTTCTTCTTGGAAAGATCCCTTTATCATTATGTAGTGTCCTTCTTTGTCTCTTGTAATAGTCTCTATTTTAAAGTCTATTTTGACTGATATGAGAATTGCTACTCCACCTTTCTTTTGATTTCCATTTGCATGGAATTTCTTTTTCCATCCCCTCACTTTCGGTCTGTATGTGTCCCTAGGTCTGAAGTGGGTCTCTAGTAGACAGCATATATATGGGTCCCGTTTTTGTATCCATTCAGTCAGTCTGTGTCTTTTGGTGGGAGCATTTAATCCATTTACATTTAAGGTAATTATCGATATGTATGTTCCTATTCCCATTTTCTTAATTGTTTTTGGTTTGTTATTGTAGGCTTTTTCCTTCTCTTGTGTTTCTTGCCTAGAGAACTTCCTTTAGTATTTGTTGTAAATCTGGTTTGGTGGTGCTGACCTCTCTCAGATTTTGCTTGTCTGTAAGTTTTTAATTCCTCCATCAAATCTGAATGAGATCCTTGCTGGGTAGAGTAATCTTGTTTGTAAGTTTTTCTCCTTCATCACTTTAAATATGTCCTGCCACTCCCTTGTGGCTTGCAGAGTTTCTGCTGAAAGATCAGCTGTTAACCTAATGGGGAT
>NC_041234.1:54254849-54316209 GCF_002837175.3 Physeter macrocephalus
TGGAATGTCCTATAAATATCAATTAAGTTCATCTTGTTTAATGTAACATTTAAAGCTTGTGTTTCCTTATTTATTTTCATTTTGAATGATCTGTCCATTGGTGAAAGTGTGGTGTTAAAATCCCCTACTATGACTGTTGTACTGTTGATTTCCCCTTTCATGGCTGTTAGTATTTGCCTTATGTATTGAGGTTCTCCTATGTTGGGTGCATAAATATTTACATATGTTAGATCTTCTTCTTGGAAAGATCCCTTTATCATTATGTAGTGTCCTTCTTTGTCTCTTGTAATAGTCTCTATTTTAAAGTCTATTTTGACTGATATGAGAATTGCTACTCCACCTTTCTTTTGATTTCCATTTGCATGGAATTTCTTTTTCCATCCCCTCACTTTCGGTCTGTATGTGTCCCTAGGTCTGAAGTGGGTCTCTAGTAGACAGCATATATATGGGTCCCGTTTTTGTATCCATTCAGTCAGTCTGTGTCTTTTGGTGGGAGCATTTAATCCATTTACATTTAAGGTAATTATCGATATGTATGTTCCTATTCCCATTTTCTTAATTGTTTTTGGTTTGTTATTGTAGGCTTTTTCCTTCTCTTGTGTTTCTTGCCTAGAGAACTTCCTTTAGTATTTGTTGTAAATCTGGTTTGGTGGTGCTGACCTCTCTCAGATTTTGCTTGTCTGTAAGTTTTTAATTCCTCCATCAAATCTGAATGAGATCCTTGCTGGGTAGAGTAATCTTGTTTGTAAGTTTTTCTCCTTCATCACTTTAAATATGTCCTGCCACTCCCTTGTGGCTTGCAGAGTTTCTGCTGAAAGATCAGCTGTTAACCTAATGGGGATTCCCTTGTTTGTTATTTGTTGTTTTTGCCTTGCTGCTTTTCATATGTTTTCTTTGTATTTGATAATTTGATTAATACATGCCTTGGCGTGTTTCTCCTTGGATTTATCCTGTAGGGGGCTCTCTGTGCTTCCTGCACTTGCTTAACTATTTCCTTTCCCATATTAGGGAAGTTTTCAACTATAATCTCTTCAAATATTTTCTCAGTCCCTTTCTTTTTCTCTTCTTTTTCTGGGACCCCTATAATTCGAATGTTGGTGCGTTTATTGTTGTCCCAGAGCTCTCTGAGACTGTCCTCAGTTCCTTTCATTCTTTTTTCTTTATTCTGCTCTGCAGTAGTTATTTGCACTATTTTATCTTCCAGGTCACTTATCCGTTTTTCTAACTCATTTATTCTGCTATTGATCCCTTCTAGAGTATTTTTAATTTCATTTATTGTGTTGTTCATCAATGCTGGTTTCCTCTTTAGTTCTTCTAAGTCCTTGTTAAATATTTCTTGCATTTTCTGTATTCTATTTCCAAGATTTTCCATCATCTTTACTATCATTATTCTGAATTCTTTTTCCGGTAGACTGCCTATTTCCTCTTCATTTGTTAGCTCAGGTGGGATTTTACCTTTCTCTTTTATCTTTTGTGTGTTTTTCTGTCTTTTCATTTTGCTCATCTTACTGTGTTTGGGGTCTCCTTTTCGCAGGTTGCAGGTTCGTAGTTCCCATTGTTTTTGGTGTCTGTCCCCAGTGGCTAAGTTGGTTCAGTGAGTTGTGTAGGTTTCCTAATGGAGGGGACTAGGTCCTGTGTTCTGGTGGATGAGGCTGAATCTTGTTTTTCTGGTGGGCAGGTCCACGTCTGGTAGTGTGTTTTGGGATGTTTATGGCCTTATTATGATTTCAGGCAGCCTCTCTGCTAATGGATGTGGCTGTAGTCCTGTCTTGCTAGTTGTTTGGCATAGGGTGTCCGGCACTGTAGCTTGCTGGCCATTGAATGAACCTGGGTTTTGTTGTTGAGATGGAGATCTCTGGGAGATTTTCCCCATGTGATATTACATGGAACTGGGACTTGTCTTGAGGACCAGTGTCCTGATATTGGCTCTCCCACCTCAGTGCTACAGCTGTGATGCCTGACTGGAGCACCAAGAACCTGTCCTCCACATGGCTCAGAATAAAAGAGAGAAAAAATAGAAAGAAAGAAAGAAAGAAAGAAAGAAAGAAAGAAAGAAAGAAAGAGGGTAAAATAAAATAAAGATAAAATAAAGTTATTAAAATAAAAAATAATTTTTAAGAAAACTATTTTAAAAAGAAAAATAAACAGACGGACAGAGCCCTAGGGCAAATGGTGAAAGCAAAGCTATACAGGCAAAATCTCACACAGAAGCATACACATACACACTCACAAAGAGATGAAAAGGGGAAAAATTCATCTATCTTGCTCCATATTCTACCTTGTCAATTTGGGATGATTCGTTGTCTATTCAGATATTCCACAGATGCAGGTACATCAAGTTGATTGTGGAGATTTAATCCACTTCTCCTCAGGCTGCTGGGAGAAATTTTCCTTTCTCCTCTTTGTTCGCACAGCTCCCGGGGTTCTGCTTTGGATTTGGCCCCGCCTCTGTGTGTAGGTTGCCTGAGGGCGTCTGTTCTTCACTCCGACAGAACGGGGTTAAAGAAGCAGCTGATTTGGGGGCTCTGGCTCACTCAGGTTGGGGAGAGGGAGGGGTACAGATGCGGGGCAAGCCTGCAGTGGCAGAGGCCAGCGTGACATTGCACCAGCCTGAGGTGCACTGTGTGTTCTCCCGCGGAAGTTGTCCCTAGGTCACAGGACCCTGGCAGTGGCGGGCTGCACAAGCTCCCCAGGGGGGCGGTGTGGATAGTGACCTGTGGTTGCACATAGACTTCTTGGTGGTGACACCAGCAGCCTTAGCATCTCATGCCCATGTCTGTGGTCCATACTGATATGTGTAGCTCGTGCCCATCTCTGGAGCTCCTTTAAGCAGTGCTTTTAATCCCCTCTCCTCGTGCACCAGGAAACAAAGAGGCAAGAAAAAGTCTCTTGTCTCTTCGGCAGCTCCGGACTTCTCCTGGACGCCCTCCTTGCTAGCCATGGTGCACTAACCCCTTCAGGCTGTGTTCACACTGCCAACTCCAGTCCTCTCCCTGGGATCCGACAATAATCCAAGCCTCAGCTCCCAGCCACCGCCCACCCCGGCAGGTGAGCAGACAAGCCTCTCGGGCTGGTGAGTGCTGGTCACACCGATCCTCTGTGTGGGAATCTCTCTGCTTTGCCCTCCACATCCCTGTTTCTGCATTCTCCTCCATTGCCCTGAAGATTCCCCCCTCCGCCACCCACAATCTCTGCCCGTGAAGGGGCTTCTTAGTGTGTGTAAACCTTTCCTCCTTCACAGCTCCCTCCCACTGGTGCAGGTCCCGTCCCTATTCTTTTGTCTCTGTTTTTTCTTTTTTCTTTTGCCCTGACCAGGTACGTGGGGAGTTTCTTGCCTTTTGGGAGGTATTAGGTCTTCTGCCAGTGATCAGTTGGTGTTCTACAGGAGCAGTTCCATATGTAGATGTATTTCTGATGTATCCATGGGGAGGAAGGTGATCTCCGCATCTTACTCTTCTGCCATCTTCTCCAGAATCCTCTGCCCAGTTTTTGGTTGGGTTGTTTGTTTTTTTGATATTTAGCTGCATGAGCTGCTTCTATATTTTGGAGATTAATCCCTTATATCATTTGCAAATATTTTCTCTCCTTCTGAGTGCTGTCTTCTTGTTTTATTTATGGTTTTCTTTGCCATGCAAAAGCTTTTAAGTTTCATTAGGTCCCATTTGTTTATTTTTGTTTTTATTTTCATTACTCTAGGAGGTGGATCAAAATAGATCTTGCTGAGATTTATGTCAAAGAGTGTTCAGCCTATGTTTTTCTTCTAAGAGTTGTATAGTGTGAGGACTTACATTTAGGTCTTTAACCCATTTTGAGTTTATTTTTGTGTATGATGTTGGGGAATGTTCTAATTTCATTCTTTTACATGTGGCTATCCAGTTTTCCCAGCACCACTTATTGAAGAGACTGTCTTTTCTACATTGTATATTCATGCCTCCTTTATCAAAGATAAGGTGACCATATGTGCGTGGGTTTATCTCTGGGCTTTCTATCCTGTTCCATTGATCTATATTTCTGTTTTTGTGCCACTACCATACTGTCTTCATTATTGTAGCTTTGTGGTATAGTCTGAAATCAGGGAGCCAGATTTCTCCAGCTCCATTTTTCTTTCTCAAGATTGCTTTGGCCATTTGGGGTCTTTTGTGTTTCCATACAAATTGTAAAATATTTTGTTCAAATTCTGTGAAAAATGACTTTGGTAATTTGATAGGTATTGTATTGAATCTGTATTTTGCTCTGGTTAGTATAGTCATTTTCAGAGTACTGATTCTTCCAACCCAAGGGCAATGTATATCTCTCAATCTGTTTGTGTCACCCTTGATTTCTTTCATCAGCATCTTACAGATTTCAGAGTACAGGTGTTTTGCCTCTTTAGGTAGGTTTATTCCTCGGTATTTTATTCTTTTTGATGTGATGGTAAATAAGATTGTTTCCTTGAATTTTCTCTCTGATCTTTCATTACTAGTGTATAGGAATGCAAGAGCCTTCTGTGTATTAACTTTATATCCACATATTTTACCAAATTCATTGATGAGCTCTAGTAGTTTTCTAGTAGCATCATTAGGCTTTTCTATATATAGTATCATGTTATCTGCAAACAGTGACATTTTTACTCCTTTTCCAGTTTGGATTCCTTTTGTTTCTTTTACTTCTCTGATTGTTGTGGGTTGGACTTCGACAAAAAATATTGAATAATAGTGGTGAGAGTGACCATCCTTGTCTTCTTTCTGATCTTAGAGGAAATGCTTTCAGGTTTTCACCATTGAGAATGATGTTTGCTGTGGGTTTGTCATATATGGCCTTTATTATGTTGAGGTAGGTTCCCTCTATGTCCACTTTCTGGAGAGTTTTTATCATAAATGGGTGTTGAATTTTGTTGAATGCTTTCTCTGCATCTATTGAGATGATCATATGGTTTTTATTCTTCAATTTGTTATATGGTGTTTCATATTGATTGATTTGTGTATATTAAAGAATTCCTGCATCCCTGGGGTAAATCCCATGTGATCATGGTGTATGATCCTTTTAATGTGTTGTTGGATTTGGTTTGCTAGTACTTCATTAATGATTTTTGTGTCTAGGTTCATCAGTGATATTAGCCTATAATTTTTTCTTTTTGTGATATTTTTGTCTGGTTTTGGTATCAGCATGATGGTGGCCTTGTAGAATGAGCTTGTAAGTGTTCCTTCCTCTGCAACTTTTGGAAGAATTTGAGAAGGGTAGGTGTTAGCTCTTCTCAAATGTTTGTTAGAATTCTCCTGTGAAGCCATCTGATCTTGGACTTTTGTTTGTTGGAAGAATTTTAATCACAGTTTCAATGTCAGTACTACTGATTGGTTTGTTCATAATTTCTGTTTCTTCCTGGTTCAGTCTTGGAAGCTTGTCTCTTTCCAAGAATTTGTCCATTTCTTCTCTGTTGTCCATTTTATTGGCCTATAGTTCCTTGTAGTAGTCTTTTATGATCCTTTGTATTTCTGTGGTGTCCATTTTAACTTCTCTTGTTTCGTTTTTAATTGTATTGATTTGAGTTCTCTCCCTTCTTTCTTGATGAGTCTGGCTAAATGTTTATCATTTTTTTTATCTTCTCAAAGAACAGCTTTTACTTTCATTGATCTTTGCAATTGTTTTCTTTGTCTCTATTTCATTTATTTCTCTCTGATATTTATGATTTCTTTCTTTCTACTAACTTTGGGTTTTGTTTGTTCTACTTTCTCTAGCTGCTTTAGGTGTAAGATTAGGTAGTTTATTTGAGATTTTTCTTGTTTCTTCAGGTAGGATTGTATTGCTATAAACTTCCCTCTTAGACCTGCTTTTGCTGCATCCATAGGTATTGGATCGTCCTGTTTTCATTGTGATTTGTCTCTAGGCATTTTTGATTTCCTCTGATTTCTTCAGTGATCCAACAGTTATTTAGTAAGATATTGTTTAGGCTCCATGTGTTTGTGTTTTTTACAGCCTTTTTCCTGTAATTGATTCCTAATCTCATAACATTGTGGTCAGAAAAGATGGTTGATATGATTTCAATTTTCTTAACTTTACCAAGGTTAAAGTGACCTATGATGTGACCTATGATGTGATCTACCCTGGAGAATATTCTGTGTGCAATTTAGAAGAAAGTGTATTCTGCTGGTTTTGGATGGAATGTCCTATAAATATCAATTAACTCTATCTGGCCTAATGTATTATTTTAGGCTTATATTTCTTTATTAATTTTCTGTCTAGATGATCTGTCCATTAGTGTAAGTGGGGTGTTAAAATCCCCCACTCTTACTGTATTACTGTCAATTTCCCGTTTTATGGTTATTTGCATTTGCCTTATATATTGGGGTGCATGTATATTTACAATTGTTATATCTTCTTCTTGGATTGATTCCTTGATCATTATGTAGTGTCCTTCCTTGTCTCTTGCAACAGTCCTTATTTTAATGTCTATTTCAGCTGATATGAGTATTGCTACTCCAGCTTTCTTTTGATTTCTGTGTGCATGGAATATCTTTTTCCATCCCCTCACTTTCAGTCTGTATGTGTCCCTAGGTCTGAAGTGGGTCCCTTGTAGACAGCATATATATGGGTCTTGTTTTTGTATCCATTCAGTCAGTCTTTGTCATTTGGCTGGACTATTTAATTCATTTACATTTAAGGTAATTATAAATATGTATGTTTGTAATGCCATTTTCTTGTTTGCGGTTTGTTTTTGTAGATCTTTTTTCTTCCTTTCCTCTTTTGTTCTCTTCTCTTGTGGTTTGATGACCATCTTTAGCATTGTTTTTGGGTTGATTTTTCTTTCTTGTGTGTGTGTATCTATTGTAGTTCGTTGGTTTGCATTTCCCATGAGGTTTTGATAAAGCAGTCTCTCTCTCTCTATAAATATGTAAATATAAGTTTATATATAAATATATAAAATTATATATACTATGCAATATATAATAAATATATTAATATATAATATATTTATAATATAATATGTAATATAAGTATAATTTATAATATATCTATAATAAATATTATATTTAATATATAAAATATACATAAATTAATATATAACTACACATAAATATATATAATATATATATATAAGTTTGTTTTAAGTTGCTTGTCTCTTAATTTCAAATGAAATTCCCATTTCCTGCATTTGTACTCTCCTCGTGGTTGCTGGTTTTGATATCATGTTTGTGTATGAATGATTTCCTGTTTCTTTTATGTTTGCCTTTACCAGTGAGCTTTCTCATTTGTGATTTTCTTGTTTCTAGCTGTGGTCTCTCTTTTTTTTCCCACCTGCCTAGGTAAGTTCCTTTAGCATTTGTTGTAAAGCCTGTTTGGTAATGCTGAATTATCTTAGCTTTTGCTTGTCTTTAAAGGTTTTGATTTCTCCCTCAAATCTGAATGAGAGCCTTGCTGTGAAGAGAATTCTTGGTTGTAGGTTTTTCCTTTTCATCACTTTCAATATATTGTGCCACTCCCTTCTGGCCTACAGAATTCCTGCAAAAAAATTCAGCTGATATCCTTATGGAGATTCCATTGTATGTTATTTGTTGCTTTTCCCTTGTTGCTTTTTATATTTTTCCTTTGTGTTAATTTTTGTTAGGTTGATTAATATGGGTCCTGGCATATTCCTCTTTGGGTTGATCCTGTATGGGACTCTCTGTACTTCTTAGACTTGGGTGACTATTTCCTTTCCCATATTAGGGAAGTGTTTGGCTATTATCTCTTCAAATATTTTCTCAGGCTCTTTCTCTTTTTCTTCTTCTTCTGGGACCACTCTAATTTGAATATTGGTGCACTTAATGTTGACCCAGAGGTCTCTGAGACTCTTCTCATTTCTTTGCATTCTTTTTTCTTTATTTTGTTCCCTGGCAGTGATTCTACCATTCTGTCTTCCAGGTAACTTATCTGTTCTTCTGCCTCAGTTATTCTACTATTGATTCCTTATAGTGTATTTTTCATTGCAGTTATATCATTTTTTTTATCTTCTCAAAGAACAGCTTTTACTTTCATTGATCTTTGCAATTGTTTTCTTTGTCTCTATTTCATTTATTTCTCTCTGATATTTATGATTTCTTTCTTTCTACTAACTTTGGGTTTTGTTTGTTCTACTTTCTCTAGCTGCTTTAGGTGTAAGATTAGGTAGTTTATTTGAGATTTTTCTTGTTTCTTCAGGTAGGATTGTATTGCTATAAACTTCCCTCTTAGACCTGCTTTTGCTGCATCCATAGGTATTGGATCGTCCTGTTTTCATTGTGATTTGTCTCTAGGCATTTTTGATTTCCTCTGATTTCTTCAGTGATCCAACAGTTATTTAGTAAGATATTGTTTAGGCTCCATGTGTTTGTGTTTTTTACAGCCTTTTTCCTGTAATTGATTCCTAATCTCATAACATTGTGGTCAGAAAAGATGGTTGATATGATTTCAATTTTCTTAACTTTACCAAGGTTAAAGTGACCTATGATGTGACCTATGATGTGATCTACCCTGGAGAATATTCTGTGTGCAATTTAGAAGAAAGTGTATTCTGCTGGTTTTGGATGGAATGTCCTATAAATATCAATTAACTCTATCTGGCCTAATGTATTATTTTAGGCTTATATTTCTTTATTAATTTTCTGTCTAGATGATCTGTCCATTAGTGTAAGTGGGGTGTTAAAATCCCCCACTCTTACTGTATTACTGTCAATTTCCCGTTTTATGGTTATTTGCATTTGCCTTATATATTGGGGTGCATGTATATTTACAATTGTTATATCTTCTTCTTGGATTGATTCCTTGATCATTATGTAGTGTCCTTCCTTGTCTCTTGCAACAGTCCTTATTTTAATGTCTATTTCAGCTGATATGAGTATTGCTACTCCAGCTTTCTTTTGATTTCTGTGTGCATGGAATATCTTTTTCCATCCCCTCACTTTCAGTCTGTATGTTTCCCTAGGTCTGAAGTGGGTCCCTTGTAGACAGCATATATATGGGTCTTGTTTTTGTATCCATTCAGTCAGTCTTTGTCATTTGGCTGGACTATTTAATTCATTTACATTTAAGGTAATTATAAATATGTATGTTTGTAATGCCATTTTCTTGTTTGCGGTTTGTTTTTGTAGATCTTTTTTCTTCCTTTCCTCTTTTGTTCTCTATATTTAATATATAAAATATACATAAATTAATATATAACTACACATAAATATATATAATATATATATATAAGTTTGTTTTAAGTTGCTTGTCTCTTAATTTCAAATGAAATTCCCATTTCCTGCATTTGTACTCTCCTCGTGGTTGCTGGTTTTGATATCATGTTTGTGTATGAATGATTTCCTGTTTCTTTTATGTTTGCCTTTACCAGTGAGCTTTCTCATTTGTGATTTTCTTGTTTCTAGCTGTGGTCTCTCTTTTTTTTCCCACCTGCCTAGGTAAGTTCCTTTAGCATTTGTTGTAAAGCCTGTTTGGTAATGCTGAATTATCTTAGCTTTTGCTTGTCTTTAAAGGTTTTGATTTCTCCCTCAAATCTGAATGAGAGCCTTGCTGTGAAGAGAATTCTTGGTTGTAGGTTTTTCCTTTTCATCACTTTCAATATATTGTGCCACTCCCTTCTGGCCTACAGAATTCCTGCAAAAAAATTCAGCTGATATCCTTATGGAGATTCCATTGTATGTTATTTGTTGCTTTTCCCTTGTTGCTTTTTATATTTTTCCTTTGTGTTAATTTTTGTTAGGTTGATTAATATGGGTCCTGGCATATTCCTCTTTGGGTTGATCCTGTATGGGACTCTCTGTACTTCTTAGACTTGGGTGACTATTTCCTTTCCCATATTAGGGAAGTGTTTGGCTATTATCTCTTCAAATATTTTCTCAGGCTCTTTCTCTTTTTCTTCTTCTTCTGGGACCACTCTAATTTGAATATTGGTGCACTTAATGTTGACCCAGAGGTCTCTGAGACTCTTCTCATTTCTTTGCATTCTTTTTTCTTTATTTTGTTCCCTGGCAGTGATTCTACCATTCTGTCTTCCAGGTAACTTATCTGTTCTTCTGCCTCAGTTATTCTACTATTGATTCCTTATAGTGTATTTTTCATTGCAGTTATTGTATTGTTCATCTCTGTTTGTTTGTTCTATAGTTCTTCTAGGTTTTTATTAGATATTTATTTGTGTTATCTTGATCCGTGCCCCCATTCTTCTTCTGAGATCTTGGATCATCTTTACTATCATTACATTCTTTTTCAAGTAGATTGCCTATCTCCACTTCATTTAGTTGTTCATATAGGTTTTTATCTTGCTCCTTTGTCTGCAACATATTTCTTTGTCATCTCATTTTGCCTAACTTACTGTGTTTGTGGTCTCCTTTCCACAGGCTGCAGGATTGTAATTCCTCTTGCTTCTGGTGTCTGCCTCCTAGTGGGTGAGTTTAGTCCAGAGGCTTGTGCTATTATCACCTTGACTGGTGTTGTGGTGACCAGAACCTGCCCTGAATATTGAGTGGGGTCTCCCCTTTGTTCTGTGGTTGTCACTGCCCTGTCAGACGCAGGGTCTGCTCCCTAGTTGTTGGAGTGGAGGTCCCCAGATCTATTTCTTAGCAGTGTTTCTGACCTGCAGTGTGAGGTAGGCAGAATTAGAGCACTCCCACTGGGAGATAAGCCACTGAGTTTTCCTCCTCTGGAGCTATTCACCTATGAGTGTGCTCTGTTGTGTCCCCTTTTACCCTTTGTGAGGGCTTACAATGTACACTGTTGTTGGCACTGCTCTCGGTTCCATCTTAACTGAGGGTATGCTAGCAATTGGCCTGGGTGACTATCAGGCATTGTTTTCACCAGGCCATCAGTGCAGATCCACTGAGGTCAGATCCCAGGACTGCAGTAGTCATGCACCTGGACCCACTGTGGGAGCTATGGAGGCAGCTCAGATTCTGTCCTTGCCTAGCCCCTGCATGTATGTGCCCACAAAGCTCACACCTGCTAAAGCCAGACCTGTTCCAGATGTAGGAACACTTGTTGTCCTTTTGGATGTTTTGCAGTTGCTGAATTTAAGAAGTTGTCAGGGGAGGTGTAACTCTGTGGTTCACACAGTTGAGAGGAGAGACTTCAGCTCTTCTTCCTTAGTCATGTGGCCCCTGGGCCTCAGCTGATCATCACCCTGACTTCTTTCCTTCTGAAAAGCTGTGAAGCAGTTTAGAAAAAAAATATGTCAATCTATCCTAGCCACATTTTCTTATTCAAATATGAGAAAGATATGTTTAACTCTAAAATATTTTTAAATTATAAAATAGTTCATGTTTGTTATAAAAATCCAAAGAACACAGAAAGGTAATCAGAATAAAATTGTAAAAATCATTCAAAATTCTACCACATTTTGGTGAGTCTTCTAAAATCTCTTTATGTGTATTGAATGTACACAGAAATATGCAATACCGATCTATCTTTTCTGTAAGTGGTATACTATTCATATATGTTTTTGGAATTTTAAATCCATACGCTCTTTTGATTAACAGAGAAACTCATACCTTCCTGGAGTGCTACTAGAAATTTCACAATAAATTAAATAACATTACCAGAATGAATTTTAGACAGTGGTAATTGAAGAAGGGGAAAACATTTTTGTTTAACCTTAAAATTTATATTTATTTCTTTAATCATCATGTTGACATTTGCTTACTTTCCATAAAGCATAAAATAAATTAGAGAATAGAGAAACCATAGAAAGACAAACAACAAAACTTAGTGTTGAGTTTTTGGAAAGATAAACAAAATCAATAAACCCTTAGTTAGACTAAGATAAAAAGAGAAGACCCAAATAAATAAAATTAAAAATGAAAGAGGAGACATTATAAAGATGCCTCAGAAAAAATTGATCTAAAGTGATTATTATGAACAGTTATACACCAACAAATTGAATAATCTAGAAGAAATGAGTAAACTCTTAGAAACATACAATCCAACAAAATTGAATCAAAAAGGAATAGAAAGCCTGAACAGACCAAAAACAAATGAGATTGAAGCAGTAATCAAAAACCTCCCAACAAAGGAAAGCCTAAGGCTAGATGGCTTCATAGGCGAATTCTTCCAAACATTCAGAGAAGAATCAATACAAGTACTTCTTAAACTCTTCTAAGAAATAGAAGAGAAAACACTTCTGAACTCATTTTATGAAGGCAGCATCACTGTGATATCAAAGCCAGAGAAAGACATCACAAGAAAAGAAACCACAGGTCAGTCTCCTCATGAACACAAATGCACAAATCCTCAATAAATTACTAGCAAACTGAATTTAATAGTACATCAAGGGATTGTACACCATGACCAAGTGAGATATATCCCTGGGATGCGAGGATGTAGATCAATTTGGAAAGTACTATCATCTTAACAATTTTGTGTTTTGATCCATGACCATGGGCTGTATTTCCACTTATTTAGATCTTTCAACATTGGTGGCTCAGTGGTTAAGAATCTGCCTGCCAATGCAGGGTACATGGGTTCGAGCCCTAGTCTGGGAAGATCCCACATGCCGTGGAGCAACTAAGCCCATGCACCAAAACTACTGAGCCTGTGCTCTAGATCACGCAAGCCACAACTACTGAAGCCCACGTGCCAAAAATACTGAAGCCCATGTGCATAGAGCCTGTGCTCCGCAACAAGAGAAGCCACTGCAATGAGAAGCCCGTGCACCACAATGAAGAGTAGCCCCTGCTCACAACAACTATAAAAAGCCTGCATGCAGCAACAAAGACCCAACGCAGCCAAAAATAAATAAATAAATTTATTTTTAAATAAATGAATTTATTTAGAGATACACATTCCATAGACAGAATGTGGTATGTTGCAGAATACAAGAACGGCCTTGAGAGAAACACTCCACAGACAGAGTGTGGGCCACCTCAGAAGTTGAGAGGCCCTGAAATATGGGGTGGTTTGTTTTTATGGGCTGGGTAATTTCATAAGCTAATGAACACACATTTGTTATGATTTATATATATATATATATAAAACACCATGCATATACAAATATATAATATCATTTATCTGTAGAAAGAGAGAGCTTACTTCTTCCTTTCCAATGTAGATAACTTTTAGTTGATTTTCTAGCCTAATTATCTTGGCTAGTGTTGAATATTAGTGGTAAAAGTGGGCATCCTTATCTTCTTCCTAATCTTATGGGGAAAACGTTCAGACTTTCACCATGAATCATGCTATTAATTATAGATTTTTCACAAATGCTCTTTATCAGGTTAAGTAAGTTTCCTTCTATAATTATTGTGGAAAGTTTTTATCATGAAAGAGTGTTGGACTTTTTCATATGTTTTTGCTGTGTCTATTGACATGATCTTACGGGTTTTGATAATTTTGTATTGGTATTATGTATAAAAATTATTTTTTAGGGGCTTCCCTGGTGGCGCAGTGGTTGAGAGTCTGCCTGCCGATGCAGGGGATGTGGGTTCATGCCCCGGTCTGGGAAGATCCCACATGCCGCGGAGCGGCTAGTCCCGTGAGCCATGGCCGCTGAGCCTCTGCATCCGGAGCCTGTGCTCCGCAACGGGAGCGGCCACAACAGTGAGAGGACCGTGTACCCCCCCCAAAAAAAAAATATATATATATATTTTAAACTTAAGAAATCTTTATTGAAGTATAATTGATATAAAGTTAACCCTTGAACAATACAGGTTTGAACTGCAAAGATCCACTTATAAGTGATTTTTAAAATGTATATATTAGTTACTTTTTACAGATTTGTGACAATTTGAAAAAACTAGCAGATGAATGGCATAGCCTAGAAATATTTTTTAAAAATAAGAAAAAGTTAGGTATTTTCAATGCATAAAATATGTGTAGATGCTAGTCTACTTTATCATTTACTACAATAAAATATATGCAATATATTATATGCAATATATTATAAAAAGTAAAAATTTGTCAAAACTTACACAAACACATGCTCTACATGGCACCATTCACAGTCAAGAGAAATGTAAACAAATGTAAAGATGCAGTGTTAAATCATTCCTGCATAAAAGTAACTGTAATACATACTGTCCTCTGATAATTTTGTAGCCACTTTCTGTTGCTATTGTGATCAGCTCAAGTCTTCTGAGTATCTGATTAAAACTCTGTGTGATGATAATGATCTTTGCATGAGCAGTTCATCGCTTCCAGTAAATTGTGTAGCACAGTAAAAAGAGACTTCTTACAGTTCTCTCATATTTTTCGTTGTGTTTAGTACAATACTGTGAACCTTAAATAACACTGTGGAACTCATACAAAGTACCACTAGTGATGATGGAAGTGTTCCCAAGGAACAAAGTCACGATATTACAAGAAAAAGTTGAATTGCTTGATATGTACCATAGATTGAGGTCTGCAGTTGTGGTTACCCACCATTTCAAGATAAATTAATCCAAAGTAAGGATGATTGTAAAAAAAGAAAAGGAAATTCATGAAGCTATCATTGCAGCTTCACCACCAGGCAGGAAAACCTTGCATTTTTTGCAAAATACTTGTTTTTACTACTGTTGATTTTGCAGTCACTATGTGGTGCAGAATTGCTATAAGAAAGCATACCTATAGATTAATATAATTTGAGAAAAAGTGAAGTCATTACATGACAGCTTAAAGAAAAATGAAGTTGAAGGATCTCAAGCTGGAGAATTTAATGCCAGCAAGGGATGTTTTGATAATTTTAGAAAGAGATTGGCTTAAAAAATGTCAAGATAACAAGAGAAGAAGTTTTGCTGACCAGTAGGCAGCAGATGAGTCCCCAGATGCCATTAAGAAAATCATGTGTATACATATAGGTGATTTACTTTGTTATACAGCAGAAGCTAGCACAACATTGTAAAGCAATTATACTCCAACAAAGATATTAAAAATAAAAAAAGAAAATCATTGAGAATAAAGGATATCCTCCTGAACAGGTTATCATCACAAATGAAAGTGCCCTATTCTGCAAAAAAGTATCACAAAGGACGTTTATTAGTAAGGAAGAGAAGTGAACACCAGGATTTAAGGCAGGAAGAGATAAGCTAATGCTGTGTGCCAATGCAGTTGGGTTTATAATCAGGACCACCCTTATCTATAAAGCTCTAACCTGTGAGCCTTGAAGGGAAAAGATAAATGCCAGCTGCCAGTCTTTTGGTTGTACAAGAAGGCCTGGACAATGAGAACACTTTTTCTGGATTCGCTCCATCAATGCCTTGTCCCTGAAGTCAGGAAATACTTTGCCAGTAAGGGACTGCCTTTTAAAGTTCTTTTGATATTGGACAATGTCCCTGGTCATCCGGAACCCCATGAGTTCAACACTGAAGCTGTCAATGTGGCCTACTTGCCCTCAAACACAAGGGGCCTAATTCAGCCTCTAGATCAGGGGTCATAAGGACATTTAAGGCTCAGTACTGCATAAAAAGAATTGTCAACGTTGTGGAAGAGAACCTCACAGAGAGAACGTCGTGAAGGTCTGGAAGGATTACACCATTGAAGGTGCCAACATTGTTATAGAAAAAACCATGAAAGTCCTCAAACCTGAAACAATAAATTCCTGCTGGAGAAATCTGTGTCCGGATGTTGTGCATGACTTCATAGGATTTGCAACAGAGCCAATCAAGGAAATCATGAAGGAGATTGTGGATATGGCCAAAAAAAAAAAAAAAAGTGGCGGTTGAATGGTTCAAAATACGAATCTTGGAGAAATTAAAACGCTAATAGACACCACACGAGAGGAATTAACAGAAGACTATTTAATGGAGATGAGTGCTTTTGAACCAGTGCTACATGGTGAGGAAGAAGACGTAGAAGAAGTAGCACCATAAAATGGATTGGCGTTGTACAATTTGGCAGAAGCGTTCTGATTATTCAAGACTGCTTTTGACTTATACGACATGCACCCTTCTATGATATGAACACTGAAACTAAAGAAAATGGTGGAAAAAGGATTGGCATTGTATAGAAACATTTTTAGATAAATGAAAAAGCAAAATAAGCAGAAATTACATGAACTTCTGTAAATTTACACCGAGTGCATCTGCTTCTCCTGCCGCCTCTGCTGCTTCCTCCACTTCTTCTGCTTCTTCTGCACCTGAGGCAGCATGACCAATCCTTCTTTCTCCTACTCCTCGTTCTCCTTTTCCTGTTCCTCAGCCTACTGAATATGAAGACAATGAGGATAAAGACCTTTATGATGATCCACATCCAATTAATGAATAGTAAATAATCATCATGCTGTACAGTTAATAATCTTGTCTGTTGTGTATGTGTGTATCTTCATGTATGAGGTATTTTTGTGTCATCATCATCATCACCTAAGTATTCATCATATAGAACATCATATGCAAGGCTTGTATTGCAATGGATAGCCTATCCTTACATCAGTATAAGGTAAGTTATATTTAATATAAAATTAATCTGTTCATTCTTTTACTGTTTTATAAGCTTGCTTTCAATGAATTACATAACCATACCCTATGCCTCTCTCTCTCCTAACTGGAGAAACTGCATATCAGCCTATCATCACAGGTGTTTTTTTTAATATATAAATGTTTATATTTAATATACAAATGTTTCTAATACTGTATGTCATAAAATTTTTATAATGATTTATTTATTAGTGTACAGGCTAGGCTACTGTGTAACAATTATATCAATTACACTAGGCTACCATAAAGCAATCCTATTGCTGCTTCTTTGTTATCAGTGCATGAATCATTATATCTGTAAATAAATATGAATTTCTTTTTCACGTTAACTTTTCTTTTTCTTTTTTTTTTTTTTGTTATGCGGGCCTCTCACTGTTGTGGCCTCTCCCATTGCGGAGCACTGGCTCCGGACGCGCAGGTGCAGCGGCCATGGCTCACGGGCCTAGCCGCTCTGCGGCATGTGGGATCTTCCTGCCCCGGGTCACGAACCCGTGTCCCCTGCATCAGCAGGCGGATTCTCAACCTTTGTGCCACCAGGGAAGCCCTAACTTTTCATTTTTGATGTCTAGTGTTAGTAATATGTATAACATTTACAATGTTTTGTATCATATAAGACGATATTGATCTGAGTGCTGATAGATGATTCATCTTGTAAACAGATGATGTAAACGGACAGTACTGATAAAGTACAGTACTGTAAACGCATTTTCTCTTCCCTGTGATTATCTTTAAAGTTTCTTTTTTGTAGATTCCTTTATTGTAAGAATACAGTATATAATACATATAACACAAAATATGTGTTAATCAATATTTTATTTTTTTCAGTAAGCCTTATGGTCAACAGTAGGCTATTAAGAGCTAAGTTTGGAGGCAGTGAAAAATTACAGTCAGATTTTTGACTGTGCAGGGGATTGGTGTCCCAAATTCCCACGTTGTTTAAGGGTCAACTGTACAATAAACTGTATATATTTATAGTGTGTAAATAAATTCATAGTGTTTAAATAAATTCATATAGTGTTTGATAAATTCATTTTCAGCTTTATTGAGTTATAACTGATATATAATAGAGTGTAACTTTAAAGTGTAAAAGGTGTTAATTTTATTCATTTGTATATTGCAACATGACTAAAACCATGGTGTTAGCTAACACTTCCATCATATCACATAATTATAATTTTATTGTTTTGTAGTGAGAATATTTAGGACTTACTCTTTTTTTTTTTTTTTTTTTTTTTGCAGTACACGGGCCTCTCACTGCCGCGGCCTCTCCCATTGCGGAGCACAGGCTCCGGACATGCAGGCTCAGCGCCCATGGCTCACGGACCCAGCCACTCCGCGGCATGTGGGATCCTCCCGGACCAGGGCACGAACCCGTGTCCCCTGCATCGGCAGTCAGACCCCCAACCACTGCGCCACCAGGGAAGCCCAGGACTTACTCTTTTGGCAACTTTCAAGTATTTAATACAGTATTGTAAACTATAATTAACATGCTGTACATTAGAAACCCAGAACTTATTCATCTTATAACTGGAAGTTTGTACTCTTTGACCAGGATCTTTCCTATGTTCCTCATACCCCATGCCCTGAAAACACCACTCTAGTCTCTGTTTCTATGAGTTGGACTATTTTAGATTCCACATGTAAGTGATATCATACAGTATTTCTCTTTCTTTTTCTGACTTACTTTACTTAGTATGATAATTTCTATGTCCATCCATGTTGTTGCAAATGGCAGAATTTTCTTTTTTCTCGTGGATAAATAATATTCCATTGTATATATATGTACCACATCTTCTTTATGCATTCATCCATTTACAGACATGTAAGATGCTTCCATATCTTGGCTCTTGTGAATATGTTGCAATGAACATGTGAGTATATACATTTCTTCAAAATCCTGTTTTTATTTCCTTTGGATATATACCCAGTGTGAGGGATTACTGGATCATATGATAGTTCTATTTTTAATTTCTTGAGGAAAGTCGATACTGTTTCCCATAGTGACTGTATTTATTTTTATTCCCCCCAATATTGCACATGTTCCCTTTTTTAATATATTTAAAAATCTTTTTATTTGCAATGTTGTGTTAGTTTCAGGTGTACAGCAAAATGGTTCTGATACACACACACACACACACACACACACACACACATATATATATACTTTTTCAGATTCTATTCCATTATAGGTTATTACAAGACACTGAGTATAGTTCCCTGTGCTATACAGTGGGTCTTTATTGTTTACCTATTTTATATATAGTAGTGTGTATATTTTAATCCTAAACTCCTAATTTATCCCTCCCTATTTTTGGTAACCATAAGTTTGTTTTCTATGTCTGTGTTCTATTTCTGTTTTTTAAATAAGTTCATTTGTATCATTTTATTAGATTCCACATATAACTAATACCATATGATATTTGTCTTTCTGTCTGGCTTACTTCACTTAGTATGTTAATCTCTAGGTCCATACATGTTGCTGCAAATGACATTATTTTATTCTTTTTTATGGCTCAGTAATATTCCATTGTATTATATATACATATATACGTATACATATATACGTATACATATATATACATATACATATATACATATACATATGTGTATATATATATATATATATATATACACACCACATCTTCTTAATCCATTCATCTGTTGATGGACACTTAGGTTCTGTCAATATCTTGGCTATTGTAAATAATGCTGCTATGAACACTGGGGTGTAAGTATCTTTTTGAATTGGTGTTTTCATTTTCTTCAAATGTATACCCAGGAGTGAACTTGCTGGATCATAGGTAGTTCTATTTTTAGCTTGTAAAGGAAACTCCATGTTGTTTTCCATAGTGGCTGCACATATTTACATTCCCACAAAGAGTGTACTTGTACTAGGGTTCCATTTTACCCACATCCTCACTAAGATTTGTTATCTGTAGAATTTTTTGATAGCTATTATGACAGGTATGAGGTGGTATCTCCTTGTTGTTTTGATTTGCATCTCTCTGATGATTAGCGTTATTGAGCATTTTTTCATGTGCATGTGGGCCATTTGTATATCTTCTTTTAAAACATTTCTATTCAGGTCTTCTGCTATTACTTAATTTTTTTTAATTGAGTTGTATGAGATGTTTCTATAATTTGGGTATTAACCCCTTATTGATCATATTGTTTGCAAATATTCTCTCCCATTCAGCAGATTGTCTTTTCATTTTGTCAATGGTTTCCAATGTTGTGCAAACATTTTTAAGTTTAATTAGGTCCCATTTGTTTATTTTTGCTTTTGTTTCCTTTGCCTGGGGAGACACACACACACACACAGTGTTATGATTTATGTTATAGAGTGTTCTACCTATGCTTTCTTCTAGGAGTTTTATGATTTCCAGTGTTACATTTAGGCCTTTAATCCACTTTGAGTTTTTGTATATGGAGTGGGAAAATGATCTAATTTCATTCTTTTACATGTAGTTTTCCAGTTTTCCCTGTGCAATTTACTGAAGAGAATATATTTTCTCCATTGTATATTCATGCATCCTTTGTTGTAGATTAACTGACCATATATGCATGGGTTTATTTCTGGGATCTCTGTATTGGGTTCCATTTCTCTTTGCTTCTTTTTTTTCCAATACCATACTGCTTTGATTACTGTACCTTTGTGGTATAGTCTGAAGTCTGGGAGCATAATACCTCCAGATTTTTTCTTTTTTTATCAAGAATACTTTGGCTCTTTGGGGTATTTTGTGTTTCATTGTAAATTTTAGGATTATGTGTTCTAGTTCTGTGAAAATGTCATGGGTATTTTGATAGGAATTACATTAAATCTGTAGAATTCTTTAAGTAGTATGGCCATTTTAACAATATTAATTCTTCCAATCCAAGATCACGGGATATCCTTCCATTTCTTTGTATCATCTGTAATTTCCTTAATCAGTGTTTTATTCTTTTCAGAGCATAGGTCTTTCACTTTCTTGATTAAGTTTTTTCCTAGGTGTTTCATCCCCTTTGATGCAATTTTAAGTGGGATTGTTTTCCTTTTTCTCTTTCTGATTGTTCATTATTAATGTATATAAAAGCAGCAGGTTTCTCTATGTAAATCTTGTATCCTGAAACTTTACTGAACTCATTTTTTAGTTCTAATAGTTATTTTGTGTAGAATTTAGGGTTTCTATATATAATATTATACCATCTGCAAATAGTGAGTTTTACTTCTTCCCTTCCAATTTTGATCCTTTTATTTCTTTTTCTTGTCTGATTGCTGTGGCTAGGACTCCCAATACTATGTTAAATAGAAGTAGTAATAGTGGGCATCTTTATCTTATTCATGATTTTAGAGGAAAAGCTTGTAGCTTTTCTCTGTTGAGCATGATGTTAGCTGTGAATTTGTCATAAAATTCCTTTATTATGTTGAGATATGTTCCCCCATACCAAATTTTATGAGCATTTTAAAAAATTATGAATGGATGTTGAATTTTGTCATATGCTTTTGCTGTATCTATTGAAATCATCATGAAATTTTTATCCTTCCTCTTGTTAATATGGTGCATCACATTGATTGATTTGTATTTAGATGTTGAACCATCCTTGCAACCCTGGAATAAATCTCATTTAAACATGGTGCATAATCTTTATTTAATATATATATTGTTGAATTCAATTTCCTAATATTTTGTTGAGGTTTTTTGTATCTATATTCATCAAGGATATAGGTCTGTAATTTTCTTTTTTTGTAGTGTCTTTGTCTGGTTTTGGTATGAGGGTAGTAGTGGCTTTGTAGAATGAATTTCTCAGTCTCCCTTCCTCTTAATTTTTTTGGAATAGTTTGAGAAGAATAGATATTAGCTTTTCTTTATATGTTTGGTAGAATCCCCCCATAATGATACCTGGTACTGGACTTTTCTTTGCTGGGAGTTTTTGTTTGCTTGTTTTGGTTTTGTTTTTGGTTTTGTTTTACAAATTCATTTTGACTACTAGCAATCAGTCTGTTCAGATTTTCTATTTCTCCCTGATTCAGTCTTGGAAGAATGTATGTATCTAGAAATTTATCTGTTTTTTTCTATGTTGTCTGATTGGTTGGCATAGTATTTTCTTATGACTTTTTATATCTCTGTGATATTGTAGTAATTTACCTTCTTTCATTTCTTGTTTTATTTGGATTCTCTCCCTTTTCTTCTTGTTGAGCCTGGCTAAAACTTTGTCAATTTTATTTATCTTTTCAAAAAAAAAAACCCCTCTTGGTTTCATTGACCTTTTCTATTGTTTTTGTCCCTATTTTATTTCCTCTCTGATTTTTAATATTTTCTTCCTTCTGCTGAACTTGGGCTTTGTTGTTCTTCTTTTTCTAATTCCTTTAGATGGTAGGTTAGGTTTTTTATTTGAGATTTTTCTTGTAATTGGGGTAGACCTGTATCACTATAAACTTCTCAGAATTTCTTCTGCTACATACCATAGATTTTATAAAGTTGTGATTCCATTTTGATTTGTCTCAAATTATTTAATGAATTCCTCTTTGATTTCTTCATTGAGCCATTTATTTAGTAGCATGTTATTTATTCTCCACGTGTATGTGTTTTGTCCATTTTTCTTCTTGTTATTTATTTCTGGTTTCATACCATTCTGGTGGGAAAAAATGCTTGATATAATTTCTACCCTCTTCAATTTGTTGAGACATGTTTGGTGGCCTAGCATGAGATCTATCCTGGAGAACATTCCATGTGCACTTGAGAAGAATTTGTATTCTGCTGATTTTGGATGGAATGTCCTGTGTTTATCTATGAAGTCCAATGGTCTAATGTGTCATTTAAGATTAATGCTTCCTTATTGATGTTCTTTCTGGATGATCTGTTCATTGATATAAGTGGGGTGTTAGAATCTCCCATTAATATTGTATTGTCAATTTTTCCATTTATGACTGTTAATACTTGACTTGTATTTTTAGATGCCCCCATATTAGGTGCATGTATATTATAGAATGTAATATCCTCTTCTAGTATTAATCCTTTTATCATTATATAATGGCCCTTTTTGTCCTTTATTACAGACTTTGCTTTATTTTGTCTGACAATGAGGATTCTTATTCCAGCTTTTTGTCATTTCTTTGCATGAAATATATTTTTCCATCCTTTCACTGTCAGTCTCTGTGTGTCTTTAGCTCTGAAATGAGTCTCTTGTAAGCAGCATATAGATGAGTCTTGTTTTTTTTAATCAATCAGCTATCCTCTGTCTTTTGATTGGTGCATTTCATCTATTGACATTTAACGTGATTATTTATAGATATGTACTTTTTACCACTTTGTACTTGTTTCTCATTGTTTTTGTAGTTCTTTTCTGTTCTTTTCTTTTTCCTTTGTGGTTTGTTGATTTTTAAAAATGTTATGCTTGTGTTCTTTTCTCTCTAATTTTTGTATATCTATTGTAGGCTTTTGATTTGTGGTTACCAAGGGGTTCATATATGTTGACCTATAAGTATATCTACTTGTTTTAAACTGGTAGTCTTTTTAGTTAAAACATATTCTAAAAGATCTATATTTTTTCACTCCCCTCTCATATGTTTTATGTTTTTGATGCTATATTTTACGTCTTCACCATTTATTGTATTTATGGTTGCTTTTACTTTTTTTGTCTTTTAATCTCCCTACTTACATTTTTAAGTTGTTGATTCACAGTCTTTACTATATATTTGCACTTATTGGGGGGATTTTTCCTTTCCTATAGACTCATACTTCTTGTTTTAGCTATTTCTTTTGCACTTAAAGAAGAAATTTTAACATTTCTTTTAGGGTTGGTTTAGTATTGATGAACACTTTTAGTATTTGTCTGAGAAGTTCTTTTTCTCTCTTTTAGTTCTCAATTATAATCTTGCTTGTCAGAGTACCTTTGGTTGTAGGTTTTTCACTTTCAGCACTTTAAATATATTATGTCACTCCCTTCTGGTCTGAACAGTTTCTGTTGTAAAATCCAATGATAGCCTCATGGAGGTTCCCTTGTATGTGATTGTCTTTCTCTTGCTGAATTTAGAACTCTCTCTTTAACTTTTGCATTTTAATTATGATTGCCTTGCTGTGAGTCTCTTTGTTTCATCTTGTTTGGGATTCTCTGTTCTTCCTTTACCTAGATATGTTTCCTTTTTCAAAACGTTTTCAGCCATAATTTCGTCAAATGCATTTTTGACCCTTTCTCTTTCTTCTTCTTCTAGGACGCTTATAATGTGAACGTTAGTACCCTGATGTTCCCAAAGGTACCTTAAATTTTTCTCACTTTAAAATATTTTTCTTTTTCTTTTTTCTATTCTGATTGGGTGATTTCCATTGTTCTATCTTATTCAGTCTTCTGTATCACCTAGTCTGTTGTGATTTCCTTCTAGTGTGTTTTTTATTTCAGTTATTGTACTCTTCAGTTCTGACTGGTTCTTTTTTTATATTTTCTAGTTCATTGTTAAAATTCTAACTGTGTTCATTTATTCTTTTACCCAGTTCAGTTAACATTCTTATTACTAAATCTTTGAATTCTTTACCTAGTAAACTATTTATCTCTGTTTTGTTAGTTGTTTTGTCAGGGTTTTTTTCTTGTTCTGTCATTTGAACGAATTCTTCTGTCTTCTCAATTTGCTTGACTTTCTCTGTGATTATGGAATTAGGTGAAACAGTTACCTATCCTGGTCTAGAAGGGATGTTCTTGTGTGGGAACATCCCAATACCATCTGCCTGTGCATAGTGGCTTTGGTGAGAGAGCTGTATCTGAAGTGAACATGAATCACATCTTTCCCCAGGGTTGTCAGCAGCTATCACCTAGCTAGGAGGTGGGGCTGGAGATAGAGTGTTAGCACCAGAGCCAGGTGTGAGACAGGCTTCTCCTCTCTTCAGTGGCCAACCTTATGCTATCCACAGCCGGGGTGTGTCGCAAGTTGCTGGAGCAGAAGCACTGAGGGCTGGGCCCAAGCCAGCTCCATCCCCTAAAACTGCACTATCTCAGCTGCAGCAGCCTTCACCCTAGTGGGGAGCTGCACCTCAGAGCAAGTGGGGCTGGATTGGGTGCTTGGTGTTGGCTCGGGCATGTGCTAGGATGATCATGGCACTAGTCAGATCTCCAGACTCTTCTCAACCTGCCACCCCCATGATTCTGGAGAGGATTGGTATTAGTTCTTCTTTAAATCTTTGGTAGATTTCAGCAGTGAAGCCATGAATTCCTGTCTTTTTTGTTGTTGTTCCTATTTTCTTGGTTGGAAGTTTTTTGATTACTGATTCAGTCTCTTTACTAGTATTGTTCTGATCACATTCTGTATTTCTTCATGATTCACTCCAGGTAGGTTGTACGTTTCTAGGAATTTATGTATTTTTTCTAGGTGGTCTCATTTGTTAGCATATAACTGTTCATAGTACTTGCTTGAACATAATCCTTTGTATTATGTAGTATAAGTTGTAATATCTCCTCTTTTATTTGTAGTTTTATTTGAGTCCTCTGTCTTTTTCTCTTAGTTAATCCAGTTAAAGATGTATCTATTTTGCTTGTCTTTTCAAAAACCAGCTCTTTGTTCCCTTAACCTTTTAAATTATCTTTTTGGTCCCTGTTTTATTTATTTTCACTTTGATCTTTGTCATCTCCTTTCTTCTACCAACACTGATCTTATTTTTTCTTAGTTTTCCAGTTCCTTGTGGTGTAAGATTAGGTTGTTCTTCATTTTTTTAGTGTATGTGTTTATTGCTATTAACTTCCCTCTTAGAATTTTTTTTGCTGTATCCCATATGTTTTAGTATTTTTTTCCATATTCACTCCTCTCAAGATGTTTTTATTTCCCTTTTGATTTATTTTTGTCCCATTGTTTGCTCAGGAGTCTGTTGTTTAATCTCCACAAAATGGTCAACATTTCAGTTTTCTTCTTTTTGTTGATTTCTAGTTTCACACAATTGTGTTTGCAGAAGATATTTGATATGATTTCAATCTCCATAAATGTATTAAGACTTGTTTAGGGCCTAACATATAGCCAATCTTGCAGTGTGTTCAATGTGAATGTGAGAAAAATGTTTATTCTGTTGCTGTTGTATGACGTGTTCTTAAACATCTCTTAGGTTCATCCTATCTAATGTGTCTTTAAGTCCAATGTTTCTTTATTGATTTTCTGTCTGGATGATTTATCCATTTTTGAAAATGGGGTATTCAGATTCCCTATTATTATTGTCTTGTCATCTATTTCTCCCTTCAGATCTGTTAATATTTGCTATACAGGCATACCTTGGGGATACTGTGAGTTTGCCTCCAGATCTCCACAGCAAATTGAATCTTGCAAAAAAGTGGTTCACATTTTTTTTGTCTCCCAGTGTATATAAATGTTATGTTTACACTGTACTGCAGTATATTAAGTGTGCACTAGCATTATGGATAAAAAAAATCAATGTACATACATTAATAAATATACGTTGTTGCTAAAAAATACTAACCATTGTCTGAGCCTTCAATGATTTGTAGTAGTAACTTCAATGATCACTGATCACAGATCATCATAACCAATCTAAGATTGTTTTTATATATTTATTTTTTTAACATATTTACTGGAGTATAATTGTTTTAAAATATTGTATTACAAAATAAACTCAAATGGATCAAAGACCTAAATGTAAGGCCAAACACTATAAAACTCTTAGAGGAAAACATAGGCAGAACACTCCATGATATAAATCACAGCAAGATCCTTTTTGAACCACCTCCTAGAGAAATGGAAATAAAAACAAACAAGTGGGACCTAATGAAAGTTAAAAGCTTTTGCATGGCAAAGGAAACCATAAGCAACATGAAAAGACAACCCTCAGAATGGGATAATATATTTGCAAATGAAGCAACAGACGAAGGATTAATCTCCAAAATTTACAAGCAGCTCTTACAACTCAATATCCAAAAAACAAACAACCCAATCCAAAAATGGGCAGAAGACTTAAATAGACATTTCTCCAAAGAAGATATACTGATTGCCCACAAACATATGAAAGGATGCTCAACATCACTAATCATTAGAGAAATGCAAATCAAACTACAACGAGATATCACCTCACACCAGTCAGAATGGGCATCATCAAAATATCTACAAACAGGGCTTCCCTGGTGGCGCGGTGGTTGAGAGTCTGCCTGCTGATGCAGGGCACACGGGTTCATGCCCCGGTCCGGGAGGATCCCACATGCCGCAGAGCGGCTAGACCGTGAGCCATGGCCGCTGATCTTGCACTGTTGGTGGGAATGTAAATTGAAACAGCCACTATGGAGAACAGTATGGAGGTTCCTTAAAAAACTAAAAATAGAGCTACCATACAACCCAGGATTCCCACTACTGGGCATATACCCTGAGAAAACTGTAATTCAAAAAGAGTCATGTACCACAATGTTCATTGCAGCTCTGTTTACAATAGCCAGGAGATGGAAGCAACCTAAGTGTCCATCAGCAGATGAATGGGCATAGAAGATGTAGCACATATATGGAATGGAATATTAGCCATAAAAAGAAACAAAATTGACTTATTTGTAGTGAGGTGGATGGATGTAGAGTCTGTCATATAGAGTGAAGTAAGTCAGAAAGAGAAAAACAAATACCATATGCTAACACATATATATGGAATCTAATAAAAAAATGGTTCTGAAGAACCTAGAGGCAGGACAGGAATAAAGACACAGATGTAGAGAATGGACTTGAGGACACAGGGAAGGGGAAGTGTAAGCTGGGACGAAGTGAGAGAGTGACATGGACATTTTTACACTACCAAATATAAAATAGATAGCTAGTGGGAAGCAGCCAGATAGCACAGGGAGATCAGTTTGTTGCTTTGTGACAACCTAGAGGGGTGAGATAGGGAGGGTTGGAGGGAGACGCAAGAGGGAGGAGATATGGGGATATATGTATAAGTATAGCTGAGTCACTTTGTTTTAAAGCAGAAACTAACACACCATTGTAAAGCAATTATTCTCAAATAAAGATTAAAAATGTTTTTTTAAATAAAATAAAATGTTGTGCTCGTTTCTGCCATACAACAAAGTGAGTCAGCTATATGTATACATATATTACCATATCCCATCCCTCTTAAGCCTTCCTCCCACATTCCCTAACCCACCCCTCTAGGTCATTGCAGAACATTGAACTGATCTCCCTCTGCTATGCAGCAGATTCCCACTAGCCATCCGTTTTACATTTGGTAGTGTATATATGTCAAAGCTACTCTCTCACTTCATCCCAGCTTACCATTCCCCCATGTCCTCAAGCCCATTCTCTACGTCTGTGTCTTTTTGAAAGTTTGAAATATTGTTACAACATTAGACTACCCTTAATTTTACTATATATTAACTTTACCAGTAATATTTTCAATATGTTTTACTATTATTAATTACTCTCTTTTCATTTCAGGTTGAAGAATTCCCCTTAATTATTGTAAGGCTGGTTTAGTTTTGATGAATTTATTTAGCTCTTGGTTGTCTGTAAAACACAATCTCTCATTCAACTCCGAAGGACAACTTTACTTGGTATAATATTGCTAGTTGGCAGTTTTTTTTCTTTCAATACTTGAAATATATCATGCCATTCCCTTCTGCTCTGCAAAGTTTATGCTGAAAAAACTGCTGATATTTTTGTGGCGATTCCTTTGTACATAAGAAGTTTTGTTTGTTTGTTTATTATCTTGCTGATAAGATTCTCTGTCTCTAACTTTTGACAGTTTAATTATAATGTGTCTTTGTGTAGGTGTCTTTGGATTCATCTTATTTGTTTACTCTCTGGACTTCATTAAGTTGGGTGTCTCTTTCTTTACCCAGGCTTGATTAGTGTTCATTTGTTATTTCTTTGAATAATATTTCTGCCTCTTTCTCTCTCTCTCCTCCTTATGGGACCCCAAAATGCACATATTAGTCTGCTTATTTATGTCCCATAAATCACAATCTATATTTACTCCTTTTTCATTCTAGTTTTTCTTTTTATTCCTCTGACTGGATGAAATCCACTGCCTTGTTTTGAATTCACTGATCCTTTCTTCCTCTTGAGGTAGTCTGCTATTGAATCCACCTATTGAGTTGTTCAGTTCTGTTATTTTACTCTTCAGCTCTGCAATTTCTGTTCGGTTCTTTTAAAATATTTTCTATCTCTTTTTTGAAATGTTCACTTGTCCATGCATTGCTCTCCTGACCTCCATTCGCATCTTTATGGCTGTTATTTTGAATTATCAGTAAATCACTTTTCTTTGTTTCTGGAATTTTTAATTGTTCTTTCGTTTGGAACATATTCTCTGTTTCTTTATTTTCCTTCACTCTCTGTGTTCTTTTCTGGGAATTAGATAAACCAGCCACCTCTCTCAGTCTTGACAGAGTGATGTCCTATAAAAGATGAAACTTGTCGACGAGAAAGTCTGGGCTGGAGTGCAGGGGACGAGGCCTCCGAACGCGGCCCCCTATGAGCAAGTGGAACTAGACTGTGCACAGAGGAAAAGAAAAAAAGAGTCACCTTACGTCCACTTAGAAAATGTTAAAAGGACCAGAAGAACCAGAGCAGCATCTCCTGATAGAGTTGGGAACATGATACCTCCAGGATGTAACCTGAAGAGGATGTGATCAATGTGACACTACGATACCGTTTACATCTATTGAATTAAAAAAATAAAGAATTAAACTACATATTGACAAGCTACAGAACTCTGGTTTCTGCTACTACATGCCCCGAGGCTGATTGAATCAAATGATGTGGCATGATGAACATTGAAGACTGACTGTAAAATCATACCTGGATTTTCAACTGCTTGGGGGTTGGCACCACTAACCTCTGTCCTAGGGTCACTGTACTTTGGTCCAGTAAGTAGAATCTTGAGAAATCATCATACCAAAATGATGATTTCCAAAGGAAAATACTATATAGTGCTAGTTCACTTCAAATAGCAACAAGAAAAGGAAACAGCTTAAATGTCCAGTCACAGATAACATGTTAGGTGAATTCCAGCATAACTTAGTATAATATTATATGGCTCTCAAAATTATCAACTATTAAAATTCTGTAGCAGCATGAGAAAAGGATTACAAAATAATGTAAGATTAAGAAGGGCAAAACACTACATTTAGCTTACCAGGTCATTAAGGAAGCCTCTTATGTTTTGGACTTTATCTTCTGTTTCTTTGATCTAATTGTCTATCCTCGTATCAATTTCACATTACACTGATTATGGTAGCTTTGTAGAGAATCTGAGTTGAGCAGTCTGTTTTTCAACATTCTTCTTTTTCAACATTGTTTATTCTGCTCTAGGTCCTTTATAATACCATATTTCAAAATCAGCTCATCAAATTCTATTTTTTTAAAAAAGAAATGTTTGCTAGGATAATTATTTGGCTTAGAAGATATAGGTGAATTTGCAGAATTAAGCATCCTAGCTTACTGAACCTTCTAATTCACAGGCATGTAATATCCCTGTACTTATTTATGCCTTCTTTAATTATTCCCAATGTTTTAAAATAGTTTTTTATCATTAAGATCTTGCATTTATTTTCTTAAATTTATTTTGAAGTACTTGATGTGTTTTGATGCTATTATAAGTATATATATATTTTTACATTTCCTAATTGTTTTATGCTGTTATATAGACACAGATTTGATCCTTGTATAATGACATTATGTCCTGTGCCTTTTCTAAATGTATGTATTAGGTGTCATAGTTGCTTTGCGGATACCTTAGGACTTTCTAATCAGTAAGTCATGTCATTAGCAAATAAATATATGTTTATTTCTCTCCAACTTTATGCCCTCTTCCCCTTTTTATTGCCTTATTGAACTGACTAGGACCTCTGGTGCAATTTTGAATAAAATTACCAAAGAAAACAATAGCCTTCCCAATCTTAGGGGAACATTCTTCAGTATTTCACTATTAAGTCTTATGTTATATTCCTGAATCTATAGAGATGACATTTTTTTTTCTCCTTATTCTCTTAACCTCTTGAATCATTTTTGAGTGTTAAATCAAACTAACATTCGTGGATAAATCGCACTTTGTCACGTTGTATTATCCTCTTTGTATATTATGGCATTCTACTTGCTAATGTACTTTTAAGGACTTAAGCTTCTTAATTTTTGTTTCTTGTAATTTGTCAGGTTTTGGAATCAGGCTTATACTTTTACTTCATAAAATAATTTGGTATGTATTCTCTCCTGCTCTATTTTGTAAAATGGTGTTTAAATTTACATTATTTCTTAAAAGTTTTATGAAACTTTATGTGCCTTGACCTTCCTTTGCTGCAAGTTTTTAAAAATATTTTAAATTCAGTGCATTTAATGACCAGTGGACTAATGGGATTTGCTATTTCATTTTGTGTCAGTTTTTTAAAGTTGTGCTTTTAAAGAAAAAAAAAAAAAAAGATGAAACTTGTCAACCAGCCTGGACTATGCTCTTGGTTGTCTCCTAAACCTTTTTGATTGTCCCAGCTTCCTTGTTTTTTCTTAGTGGTTCCCAGCAGTTGAGGGTGTGCCAACATCCATCAGTGTTCTAAAGGAGCGAACTGAAGTCAGCATTTAGTGAAGGCTGGTTGTAAGCTAGATTATCACACAGCAGCTGGGAAAGTATCTAATTAGTCCCCTTTGAGGGAGAAATTAGGAAGTGTGCATTTTTCCTACTCTTCTGTACTGGGCCTTGGTGTACAGCTGAGGGGGTGCTCTTGAGTCCATTAGAAATTTCTTCTTTGTTTGCCACAGTCCTGAGGGACTTCTGAATGCAAACCCCATTGGCTATCAGAGAAAGGCACCTAGAAATTCATTAATCAGGTGACTTCTACAAAAGCTGGGGTGCCAGATGTGTGTCCTAACACCTTACATGGAGATACTGGCAACTTGGAATGACCTAGAGGGAGATGGCAGGAAGTGTCCTCAGGTTTCACCGATTTCTGGGATGGATGGCAGTCAGTCCCTAGATTCCTGCTAAATTAGAAACCTGACCCTCAGACAGCAGCTTTTGAAGTATGCAAACAGAAATCTTTCAGGAAAAGACTGGGAGATGGGTATTTCTGCCTGCTCCCTCTGTGCTTAGCCCTAGCACTATAGCCAGTTAAAAACTACTTCTTTGTTTGCTACAGTCTCTGTGAGACCTGAATGAAAGCCCCATTGGCTATCAGAGCCAGGTGATCTGGGGACCCATCACTTGGGCAGCAGTCACAGAATCTTGGGAACAGACATGTACAATAACTTCTTCCAGGGAGATACTGGAAACTTGAAGCAGCTCCTTTTGATGGTATTTTCTTGTTCACCCAATGTGTGTGAGTCACTCAGCAAGTTTCTGGATTTCTTGCAGAGGGAATTGTTATGTGTGCAGCTATTCATTTACTGTAGTCTTGGGAAGAGGGGGCGCTGGAGGCTCTTATGCTGCTATCTTTGAGACTGCCTTTTTGAAGAGAGTGTTTTAAAAGAGTCTTCTCAACCATTTAGAATTATGCAGAAAAGAATTCTGTTATCACATATATTGATTTTCAAATGTTAATTGACTTTGCATTCCTGGAGAAAATTCCACTCAGTTGTGGTATATTATTCTTTTCCTCTGTTGCTGGATTTGGTTTCCTTGTACTTTGTTGACAATTTTTGTGTCTAATTTCACATATACAGACAAGTTGTTCTACGGTTTTCTTTTCATGTGATGTCTTTGTCTAATTTGATATGAGAGTAATAGTGTCCAATGGAAGGAGTGGCAAAGTGTTCCCTCCTATTTAACTTTCTCAAAGAGTTTGTGAAGAATTTTATTTTTAAACTAATATCTCCTTTTATTTTTTAAACACCTTTATTGGAGTATAACTGCTTTACAATGTTGTGTTAGTTGCTGCTGTATAACAAAGTGAATCAGTTATACATATACATATATCCCCATATCTCCTCCCTCTTATGTCTCCTTCCCACCCTCTCTACTAACAAATGTAATATAGATAGCTAGTGAGAAGCAGCCGCATATCACAGAGATCAGCTCGGTGCTTCATGTATCTTTTTGATTTATGGTTTTCTCTGGCTGTATGCCCAGGAGTGGGATTGCTGGATCATATGGTAGCTCTATTTTTAGTTTGTTAAAGAACCTCCATACTGTTCTCCATAGTGGCTTTATCAATTTACATTCCCATCAACAGTGTTCCCTTTTCTCCATACCCTCTCCGGCATTTACTGTTTGTAGATTTTTTGATTATGGCCATTCTGACTGGTGTGAGGTGATACCTCATTGTAGTTTTGATTTGCATTTATCCCTATTCTCTCTCTCTCTCTCTCTCTCTCGCCAACTGTTAACCTTCTGGGGATTCCCTTGTATGTTATTTGTTGATTTTCCCTTGCTGCTTTTAATAATTTTTATTTGTATTTAATTTTTGATAGGTTGATTAATGTGTGTCTTGGCATGTTTATTCTTGGATTTATCCTGTATGGGACTCTCTGAGCTTCCTGGACTTGATTGACTATTTCCTTTCCCATGTTAGGGAAGTTTTCAACTATAATCTGTTCAAATATTTTCTCAGGCCCTTTCTTTTTCTCTTCTTCTTCTGTGACCCCTATAATTCGAATGTTGGCACATTTAATGTTGCCCCAGAAGTCTCTGAGCTTGTTCTCAATTCTTTTCATTCTTTTCTTTTAAAATTCTGCTCTGTGGTAGTTATTTCCACTATTTTGTCTTCCAGGTCACTTATCCATTCTTCTGCATCACTTATTCTGCTATTGTTTCTTCTAGAGAATTTTTGTTTCATTTATTTTGTTGTTCATCATTGTTTGTTTGCTCTTTAGTTCTATGTCCTTGTTAAACATTTCTTTTATTTTCTCCATTTTGTTTCTTGTATTTTCTCCATTCTATTTCCAAGATTTTGGATCATCTTTACTATCATTACTCTGAATTCTTTTTCAGGTACACTGCCTATTTCCTCTTCATTTTCTTGGTCTGTTGAGTTTTTACCTTGCTCCTTCATCTGCTGCATATTTCTCTGTCTTCTCTTTTGATTTAACTTAATTTGTATGGGGTCTCCTTTTCGCAGGCTGCAGGTTCATAGTTCCCATTTTTTTTGGTGTCTGCCTTCAATGGGTGTGCGGGTTCAGTGGGTTGGGTAGGCTTCCTAGTGGAGCGGACTGGTGCCTGTGTTCTGGTGGGTGGGGTTAGATCTTGTCCTTCTGGTGGGCAGGACTACATATGGTAGTATGTTTTGGGGTGCCTGTGACCTTATTATGATTTTAGGCAGCCTCTCTGCTAATGGGTGGGATTGTGTTCCTGCCTTGCTAGTTGTTTGGCATGGGGCACCAAGCACTGGAGCTTGCTGGCCGTTGGGTGGAGCTGAGTCTTAGCATTGATACTGAGATCTCTTGGAGAGCTCTAGCTGATTTATATTAAGTGGGGCCAGGAGGTCTCTGGTGGTCCAATGTCATGAACTCCATTCTCCCACATCAGAGTCTCAGGCCTGACACCCAGCCAGAGCACCAAGACTCTGTCAGCCACACAACTCAGAAGAAAAGGGAGAAATAAAAAAGAAAAAATATATTAAAATAAAATAATAAAATAATAATAAAAAGAAGAGGGCAACCAAACCAATAAACAAACCCACCAATGATAAGTGCTAAAAACTATACTAAGATAAACATAAAAATCAGAAACAAATCAGTCGCAGACAGCATTCCCCAAGTCTACAGTTGCTCCCATAGTCCACTGCCTCAATTTTGTGAGGATTCGTTTTCTATTCAGGTATTCCACAGATGTAGCATACATCAAGTTGATTGTGGGGATTTAATCTGCTGCTCCTGAGGCTGCACACAGAAATTTCCCTTTCTCTCTTTTGTTCACACAACTCCTGGGGTTAATCTTTGGTTTTGGCCCCACCTCTGCATGTAGGTCGCCCTCAAGCATCTGTTCATGCCCAGACAGGACGGGGTTAAATCAGCAGCTGACTAAGGGGCTCTTGCTCACTCATGCCAGGGGGAGGGAGTGGTACAGTAGTTTAATTGGAATGCAGGGTGAGCCTGCGTTTGCAGAGGCCAGCATGACATTACAACAGTCTGGGGTGCACCATATGTTCTCCCAGGGAACTTATCCCTAGATCACAGGACCCTGGCAGTGGCATGCTACACAGGCTCTCAGCAGGGTGTGGATAGTGACCTGTGCTTAGACACAGGATTCTTGGTGGCTGCAGCAACAGCATTAGCATTTCATGCTCGTCTCTGGGGTCTGAGCTGATAGCCATGGCTTGCACCCTTCAATGGAGCTCATTTAGGTGGTGGTCTGCCTTTTGTGGGCAGACAGGGAAGGAATCCCCTCTCCTCATGCACCCCAAAACAATGGTCTCTTGCTTCTTAGGCAGGTCCAGACTTTTTCCCAGACTCCCTCTCAGTTAGCTGTGGCACACTAGCCACCTTCAGGCTGTGTTCACGAAGCCAACCCCAGTCCTCTCCTTGGGGTATGACTTCTGAAGCCCAAGCCTCAGCTCCCAGCTCCCACCCACCCCAGCAGGTGAGCAGGCAAGCCTCTCAGGCTGGTGAGTGCTGGTCAGCACTGATCCTCTGTGTGGAAATCTCTCTGTTTTGTCTTCTGCACCCTTATTGCTGCGCTCTCCTCCATGGCTCCAAAGCTTCTCCCCCACCCACTTCCCATCTCCACCAGTGAAGGGGCTTCCTAGTGTGTGGGAACTTTTCCTCCTTCACAGCTCCCTTCCAGAGCTTCTGCACCCTTATTGCTGCGCTCTCCTCCATGGCTCCAAAGCTTCTCCCCCACCCACTTCCCATCTCCACCAGTGAAGGGGCTTCCTAGTGTGTGGAAACTTTTCCTCCTTCACAGCTCCCTTCCAGAGGTGCAGGTCCCATGCCTATTCTTTTGTCTCTGTTTTTTTCTTTTTTCTTTTGCCCTACCCTGGTATGTGGGGAGTTTCTTGCCTTTTGGGAAGTCTGAGGTCTTCTGCCAGCGTTCAGTAGGAGTTGTTCCACATGTAGATGTATTTTTGATGTATTTGTGGGGAGAAAGGTGATCTCCACATCTTACTCCTCTGCCATCTTGAAGGTTCTTCTAAAACCGAGTAAATTTAATCAGCCATAATCATAGGAGGAATGTAAAGGCCTTATGTTGAAGCTCTACTTATCTCCTTAGTTCTCCTGTTTATATTAACTCAGTGACATAAGTTTAACTTTGGGCCCTCCTTTCTCAGCTGCAATGTGATTAGCTCTCAAGCTCTCACAATGAAGGAGCTACTAAAGCAACTTGTTTAGCCATAGAGTCAGATAAAGGAGGTAGATGAAGTACTTGTTTCAGTCTTTCTATTTATATATCTCTTTAAATAGCTATAAGCAGACCACCACTAGGTAGAGTTTTCTTGAAAGAAAAGATCTGGGTTTCCTGAAGACAGCAGTGTAGAACTATACTGCCACAACCTTTATGGCTGAACTTTATGTTGTCTCTCATATAATAGTGTTGGCTGACACAGTTAAAGAAAGTTTCCAAAATGGGGTTGTAGGCTTAGGCCCCACAGACTGAAATGTCTTCCATTCAGTATTCTACCACATTAACTTGATGTTTGGTTTATTAAGATGCTTCTTGGGGAGTGACATAACCAAGATTTTGACACAGGTTATTTGTGAATTTATTCCCTCTCACAAGAAGAACAACTAATAACTATTCATAAATAAGACAACACTGAGAAAATTCTACAACATGGGGGTGAGCATGAAGAACCCCCCCACACTGAAGCACAGAGACTGAGACAGACCACATTAGAAAAGTAAGAGGGTCCATCAACAGATAAATGTATAAAGAGGATGTGGTATATATATACACACATATACATACAGTGGAATATTACTCAGACATTAAAAAGAATGAAATAATGCCTTTTGCAGCAACTTGGATGGACCTAGAGATGATCATACTAAGAGAAGTAAGTCAGAAAGAGAAAAACAAATACCATATGATATCACTTATGTGTAGAATCTAAAATACAACACAAATGAACATATCTATGAAACAAAAACAGGCTCACAGATATAGAGAACAAACTTGTAGCTGCCAAGGGAGGGGGTGGGGATGGAAGGATTAGGAATTTGGGATTCGCAGATACAAACTATTATATATAGGATGGATAAACAACAAGGTCCTACTGTATAGCACAGGGAACTATATTCAGTATCCGGTGACAAACTGTAATGGAAAAGAATGTGAGAAATAATACTTATATGTATACCTGAGTCACTTTGTTGCAAAGTAGAAATTAAACACAACATTGTAAATCAACTATATTTCAATAAAATTAAAGAGAAAAGAAAAGTAAGAGGAGTGGCTACTCACTGACCACACTGCTCCTCTCCCATGCTGGCACAGCACCACACCTAGGGGTCTCTTCTGAGCCTATGGTTCCCCCAGTGGGAAAAGAGAGCCCAGGGTGGATATCCAGCTCCACAATTATTTTTGTGGGTCAATCCTTAGGAGCCCTACTATGGTCTAGCCTCATGGGGATCATTGGGGAATCTTCGTGGCCTGAACACTGGGAATAAGATGCAACAGAGAAGGAGGTAGAGACTTGCAACAACCAGTGCTTGGATCTCAGCAGTCAAAGTATTTAATGTAGCATGGAAGCATTAGTCCCAACCAGTCGCATTGCTCATCTGCAGAGCCAAGATGGTGGCATGGTCCAACCAGGAAACTTAGCAGGACACAGTTCTACCTCACTTGGTAACTTGAACAAAGAGCCTTAGTGACCATGGGGCCTGGTCTGCCCCTGCTCCCGAGCGGGGAAACTAAGTCATAACCCTGCTCAGTGCTGAGTGTAAGTCCCAGGTTTGCCCAACTAAAAACACTTGCCTAAACACTGGGAAGCTGCATAGCTCAGAAATGCTTGAGTGGAGGACCTGAAAGGCAGAGCTGACCATCTGTAGATCAAAGACAGTGGCCCCATTTGGCTAGGGAACATGGGACATGGGTTGGCTTGAGTCAAGACCACAAACTAAGAGCCTTCTCAGCCTTGCATCCAGTTTTCCACTCCACTCAGTCATGGGAGCTAATTTACAGGCCCACCCACTGCTGATTATAGATCCTGGCCCCACCTAACCAGAAAGCCCTGCCATCTGCCATTTGTAGTAACATGGATGAAATTAGAGAATATTATGCTTAGTAAGATAAATCAGACAGAGAAAGGCAAATACTGTATGATGCCTCTTATATGTGGAATCTAAAAAATAATACAAATGAATGTATATGCAAAACAGAAGCAGATTCACACATATAGAAAACAAACTAGTCATTACCAAAGAAGAGAGGGAAATGGGAGGGGCAAGATAGGGGTATGGGACTAAAAAAAACTATTATGCATAAAATAGACAAGCAACCAGGATATATTGTATAGCACAGGGGATTATAACCATTAACTTATAATAACTTTTAATGGAACATAAGGTGTAAAAATACTGAATTACTTGCTGTATACATGAAACTAATATAATATTGTGAATTAACTATGATTAAATTTAAAAAAATGAAGAAAGCCTTGCCATAACACCTGAGAAGCTGCTTAGAGCTGACTCTCCTCTTCCACACAGGCAGGGGAGCTAATTCATAGCCCTGACCATGGCTGAGTGTAGCTCCTGTCACTGCCCAAGAACGAAGCCTTCCCTGAGCATGTAGGAAGGTGTGTAGCACAGAAAAACTTGAGTGGAGGTCCTGGCTGGAAGCACTGCCCATTTATAGAGCAAAACTGGTGGCTCTGTCTGGCAAAAAAATTCAGTGCACAGTCTTGCATTATTTGGGTCAGCAGACAATGAACAGTGAAGACCTTGGGTACTTTCTGCTGCCCTGCCAGGGAAGGAAAGTTAATCCTCAGAACCAAACTACTTCTGAGTACAGTACCTAGTCCCAACCATATAGGAAGCCTAACCAGAAAACCCAGCACCTTTGAGACCCATCCTACAGCCTTTCTTGGGCAGAGAACTTAGCCAGCATTCCTTTACAGCTGTTCTCAACAAGTGGCAACCACCACCTCCAACCTCAGAGTGCAGACAGTGAACTTGCCCCCAAATAGACCCTGTAACAAGCCCCACCTGCCCAAGAACACTACCAGCTGACACACTGAGAACTCCAAGGCAGGTTGACTGGTGAAGAACTGTCTTTGCCAAAGTGAACCAATAAAGGCTGGAAAAGGAGACTACTTACTCAATGCACACATACCAATGTAAAGAATCAAGAATCATAAAAATTCAGTTAGACATGACACACACCACCAAAGGAAACTAATAAAGCTCCAAAAGATCCTAAAGAAATGGAGATCTATGAACTGTTAGACAAAGAATTCAGAATAATCTTCTTCAAGGAGTAACTATAAAAACACACAGGCACATAAATCAAATTAGAAAACAATGCATAAACAAAACAAGAAGTTCAACAAAGAAATAAAAATCATCAAAAAAACTCACAATCAAAACACCTAGAGCTGGAAAATGAAATGATTGAACTGAAGAACTCAATAAAGAGCTTTAACAGCAGACACAACCAGGTAGAAGAAAGAATCAGTGACCTAGAACACAGGACATTTGAAATTATCCAATCAGAGGAGTAAAAATAAGAAATAATATTAATAAAAAACTGAAGAAATCTTAAGGGACTTATAGGATACAATCACAAGAAACAATAATCACATTACAGGAATCCAACAAAGAGAGAAAAAGTAGGACATAAAGCATATTTAAAGCAATAATGGATGAAAACTTCCCAAACTTGGGGAGAGAAATGGACATCCAAATCTGAGGCCTAAAAGAACCAAAATAGGTTGAAACCAAATAGGGCTACACTAAGACATATTATAGCTAATTTTTCAAAAGTTGAATAAAAAGAAAGAACTTTGAAAGTGGGAAGAGAAAAGAAAAAAAAAGTTACTTGCAAGAGAACCACCATAGACTATAGGCAGATTTCTCAAAAGAAACTCTTCAGTCCAGGAGATAATGGGATATTATATTTTAAATATTGAAACAAACAAAAAACCCTGTCTATCATGAATTCTATACCTGGAAAAGCTGTCCTTCAGAAAGGAAGGGAATATAAAGACTTTCCCAAACAAACAAAAGCTAAGGGAGTTCATCATCATTAGACTTGCTTCACAAGAAATGCTAAGGGGAGTTCTTTGAAAATAAAAGGATTCCGATTTTTATTATAAAAACATATGATGGTAGCATAAAACTCCCTGGTAATGATAAATATATAGTCAAAATTAGATTCTGTAATATGAAAATGGTGGTGTGTAATATACTTACCTCTATAATTTAAAAGTTAAAAATTTATTAAAAGTTATCATAACTACAATAATCAGTTATTGGATGCACCACATAAAAATATATAAACCATAACATCAGTTACATAAAATGTGAGGGGGAGGAAAAGTGTAAATGTTTAAAAATGCTATCAAAGTTAAGTTGTTATACATTTAAAATAGAATGCTATACTTTTAAGATAGTTATCTAAGCCTCATAGAAACCAAAGGGAAAAACGTGTAGTAATTACACAAAATAACATGATAAAGAAATCAAAGCATACTGATACCAAAAGACATTAAAGAGAGCATGATTCCTCCAGCTTTGTTTTTCTTTTTCAGTATTGCTTTGGTTATCTTGTGTTTCCATACTAAATTTAAAATAATTTTCTCTAATTCTGTGAAAAATGCCTTCGGTATTTTGACAAGGATTGCACTGAATCTGTAGATTGCCTTGGGTAGTATGTTCATTTTAACAATATTGATTCTTCCAAGAGAAGAACAGGGTATCTGTTTGTGTTGTCTTCAATTTCTTTTATCAGCATCTTAAAGTTTTTGGAGTACAGTTCTCTTGCCTACTTAGGTAGGTTTATTCCTAGGTATTTTATCTTTGGTGAGGCAATGGTAAATGGGATCGTTTCCTTAATTTCTCTTTCTGATATTTTGTTGTTAGTGTTGTTAGTGTGTAGAGATGCAACAGATTTCTGTTTAATAATTTTGTATCCTGCACCTTTACTGAATTTCTTGATGAACTCTAGTAGTTTTATGGTGGCGTTTTTAGGATTTTCTATGTATAGTATCACATCATCTGCAAACAGTGACAGTTTTACTTCTTTTCCAGTTTGGATTCCCTTTATTTCTTTTTCTTCTCTGATTGCTGTGGCTAGAACATTCAAAACTATTTTAAATAAAAGTGGAAGACCTGAGCATCCTTGTCTTGCTCTTGATTGTAGAGGAAATGTTTTCAGCTTTTCAGCCTTGAGTATGATCTTAGCTGTAGGGTTGTCATATAGGCCTTTATTATGTTGAGGTAGTTTCCCTCTATGCCCACTTTCTGGAGAGATTTTATCACAAATGGATGTTGAATTTTATCAGAAGCTTTTTCTGCATCTATTGATATGATCATATGGTTTTTATTCTTCAATTTGTTAATGTGGTGTATCTCTTTGGTTGATTTTTGGATATTGAAAAATCCTTGCAAGCCTGAGATAAATCCCACTTGATCATGGTGTATGATCTTTTTAATGTTTTGTTAGCTTTGGTTTGCTAGTATTTTGTTGAGGATTTTTGCATTGCTATTCATCAGTGATATTGGCCTGTAATTTCTTTTTTGGTGTGATATCTTTTTCTGGTTTTGGTATCAGGGTGATGGTGACCTCATAGAATAAGTTTGGAAGCATTCCTTCCTCTGCAATTTTTTTGGAATAGCTTAAGAAGAATAGGTGCTAACTCTTTAAGTGTTTGGTAAAATTCACCTGTGAAGCCATCTGGTCTGGACTTTTGTTTGTTGGGATTTTTAAAATTACTAATTCAATTTCATTCCTGGTAATTTTTCATATTTCTTTTTTGATTCAATTTTTGGATATTGTGTCTTTCTAAGAATTCATCAATTTCTTCAGGGCTGTCTATTTTATTAGCACATGGTTTTTCATACAGCTCAACCTCAAGAAAACAACTTGATTTAAACATGTGCAGAATAACTGAATAAACATATTTCCAAAGAGGAAATGCAGATGGCCAAAAGGCACATGCAAACATGCTCAACATCACTAACCATCAGGAAATGCAAATTAAAACCACAATAAGATGTCACTTCACACCTGTCAGAATGTCTGTCATCAAAAAGAACACAAATAATAAATTTTGGCAAGGATGTGGAAAAAAAGGGAACACTGTACACTATTGGTGGGAATGTAAATTGGTGCAGCCACTTTGGAAAACAGTATGGAGGTTTCTCAAAAAACTAAAAATATAACTACCATATGACATAATAATTCCACTCCTGGGTATATATCTGAAAAAAAAAACCAAAAAAGTAATTCAAAAACATATGTGCACTCTAATGCTCATTGCCACATTATTTACAATTGCCAAGATATAGAAGAAACCTAAGTGTCCTTTAACAAATGAATGGATAAAGAAGTTGTCACCTGTATATACAATGGAATACTACTCAGCTATAAAAAAGAATGAAATTTAACCATTTGCAGCAACATCAATGAAATTGGAGGGCATTATGCTAAGTGAAATAGGCAAGAAAGAGAAAGACAAATGCTGTATAATATCACTGATTACATGGAATCTAAAAAACACAATAAGCTAGTGAATATGACAAAAAAATAGCCAACTCCCAAATATAGAGAACAAACTAGTGGTTACCAGTCGGAAGAGACAAGGAGGAGGGGAGTAAGTGGTACAAGCTATTAGGTATAAAATAAGTTACAAGGATATATTGTACAGCATGGGGAATATATCAAATATTCATAAATTACTATATATGGAGCATAATTGTTAAAATTTGCAAAACACTATATTGGCCATATGTAACATATAATATTGCACATCGACTATACTTAAATTTAAAAAAAGCTTACCTTAAGAAACAGGAAATATGTTTAATAAAGAACCTAACTCTTCACCACAAGGAACTAGAAAAAGAAGAAAAAAATAAGCCCACAGTTAGCAAAAGAAATAAAATAATAAAGACTAGAGCAGAAATAAATGATATAGAGAACAGGAGAACAATAGAAAAGACTTTTTAATAAAAGTAAGAGTTGTTGTTTTGTAAGCATAAACAAAATGTACAGACTTTAGCTAGACTAACCAAGGAAAATTGAGCATGATCTCAATGGAAAAAAATATAAATTAAAGAAGAGACATTACAACCAATACCACAGAAATACAAAAGATCATAAGAGGCTACTATGAATGATTATATGCCAACAGAGTGGATGACTTAGAAGAAATGGAAAAATTCTTACAAACATACAACGTACCAAGCCTGAATCAAGAAAAATAGAAAATACAGATAAATTACTAGTAAGGAGATAGAATCAATAATCAAAAATCTCACAGTGTGGAAAAACACAGGACCAGAAGTCTTCACTAGTGAATTTTACCCAATATTTAAAGAAATTTTTCTACAATCCTTCTCAAACGCTTCCAAAAAATAGGAGCAGAGAGAACACTCCCAAACACACTTTACAAGGCTAGCATTACCCTGATATCAAAACTGGAAAAGGACACTACAAGAAAAGAAAACTACAGAGCAATATTTTTGATGAATATAGATGGAAATTTTCTCAGTAAAATACTAGCAAACCCATTTCAGCAGTACATTAAAAGTACCATTCACCATTATCAAGTGAGATTTATCCCAGATGGCTCAACATATGCAAATAAGTAAATATGATACATTACATTAATTGAATTAAAAATCATATGATCATCTCAGTAGATGCAGAAAATGAATTTAAGAAAATTGAGCACCCTTTCATCATAAAATCTCTTAACAAATTAAATACAGAAGGAATGTATTTCAACACAATAAAAGCCTTATTAGCCAAGCCCACAGCTAACAATACTCATTAGTGAAACTTTGAAAGCTTTTCCCTTTAAGATTGGGAACAAGACAAGGGGGCCCATTCTCACTACTCCTATTCAATATATTACTGGTAATCTTAGCTAGAGCAATCAGACAAGAAAAAGAAATAAAAGGTATCAGAATTGGAAAGGAAGAAGTAAAATTGTCTCCTATTTGCTGATGACACAATTTTATATATAGAAAATCCTAAAGACTTCACCAAAAACTGATCTAATCCACAAATTCAGTATAGTTGCAGGATACAATATTAACATAAAAAATCAGTATTTCTTCTATACACTAACAATAAATTATGTGAAAAAGGAATAAAGAAAATGATCTAATTTACAATAGCATCAAATAAAATACAATAAATAGGAATAAATTTAACTAAGGAGGTGAAAGATCTCTGCACTGCTAACTACTAAACATTGGTGAAAGAAAGCAAAAGGACACAAATAAATGGAAAGGCATCCTATGTTCATAGGTTGGAAAATTAATATTGTTAAATGTCCATACTACCCAAGCAATCTATATATTCAATGCATCCCTATCAAGGTTCCAATGGCACTTTCTACAGAACTAGAAAAAATAATCCTAAAATTTATATAGAACTACAAAGGGCCTCAAATAGCCAAGGCAATCCAAAGAAAGAATAAAGTAGGAAGCAACACACTTCCTTATCTCAAGCTATATTATAAAGCTATAATAATAAAAACAGTATAGTACTGGCATAAAAACAGACACATAGACCAATGTAACAGAATCCAGAGTCCAAAAATAAAACAATGCATATATGGTAAACTAATATTTGGCAAGGGATCCAAGAATAGTCAATGGGGAAAATATAGTCTCAATAAATGGTGCTGAGATAATTCTATATTCAGATTAGAAGTATGAAACTAGATCCCTATCTTATATCAGTCACAAAAATTAACTTGAAATGAATTAAAGATTTAAATGTAGGATGTGAAACCAGAAAATTCTTAGAAAATAAATAGGAAAAAAACCCCTTGACATGTGTCTTGGCAAAGATTTTTTGGATTTGGTGTGTAAAACAAAAGCAAGAAAATTAAATGGAAACACATGAGACTATATCAAATTAAAAAGCTTCTGCACAGCATCAAAAACACTCAACAAAATGAAAAGGCAAACTGCAAAATGAAAGAAAATATTTGCAAATCATATACATGATAAGGGATGACCATCCAAAACATATACGGAAATCATATAACTGAATAGCGAAAAACAGAATAATCCAATTAAAAATGGTGAAAGGACATGAATAGACTTTTTCCAAAGAAGATACACAAATAGAAAAGAGTTACATGAAAAGGTTCTCAGTATCTCTGATCATTAGGGAAATACAACTTGAAACCATAATGAGATATCACCTCACAACTGTTAGAATGGCTATCATCAAAACGACAAGAGATAACAAATGCTGGTGAGAATGTGGAGACAAGGGAATCCTTGTGCACTGTTAGTGGGATTCTAAATTGGTATAGCCACATGGAAAACAGCATAGAGGTTCCTCAAAAAATTATAGAAAATTCCTTGGTTGTCCAGTGGTTAGGACTTGGCGCTTTCACTGCGCAGGCCCAGGTTCGATCCCTGGTGAGAGAACTAAGATCCTACAAGCTGCATGGCCAAAAAATAATTATAAATAGAACTACCATATGATCCAGTGATTCCACTTTTGGATATATATCTGAAGGAAACCAAATGACTATCCAAGAAATATCTACACCCCCATATACATTGCAGTATTATTTCCAATAGCCAAGATATGGAAACAACTTAAGTGTCCATCAACAGATGTACGAATAAAGAAAACATGATACATATAGTGGAATCCTATTTAGTCATAAAAAGAAGGAAATTCTGCCAATTGTGCCAACATGGATGAATCTTGAGGACATTATGCTAAATGAAATATGTCAGACAGAGAAAGACAAATACTGTATGATCTCACTTAAATGTGAAATCTTAAAAACAAACCGCCCCCAAAAAAAACCCCCACCAAACTCATAGAAGAAGTAATCAGACATTTGGTTACCAGAGATGGAGGTGGAGAATGAGGGAATTAGATAAAGATGGTCAAAAGAATAAGAGGTACAAACTTTCAGTCATAAGATAAATAAATATTGGGGATGTAATGTACAACATGATGACCATAGTTAACATTGCTATATGGTATATTTGAAAGTTTTTGAGAAAGTAAATAATAAAAATTCTCATCACAAGGAAAAATAATTTTTTAATCTTTTTAAAATCTGTATGAGATGATGGACATTAATTATACTTATTATGGAAATCATTTCACAATATATATGTCAGGTCATTATGCTATGAAACTTAAACTTATATAGTGCTGTATCTCAATTATAACTCAATAAAACTGAAAGGAGCAAAAAGATGCATCTTGTATAATGAAGGCAGTGTCAGAAGCTCCTCTGTCACATTTCATGGTGCTTTGGTCTCCAGGATGACACGTGGTCATAGAGAACCCTCCAGAATTTTCTGTGAGCACCAGGTGTAAGAATGCTCATCTCTAGATCTGTAAGTCTAATGTGTGGTAGTTTCTACTCTCAGAGTGACAGTCCTGACAAGTTGAGGGCAAAGTTTTATGGTCCCATGGTACTCTCTTAGGTACTCTGATTTCTAGATGGGTCTTAGCCATCCAAATTTGTTACCCAGAGAACAGGTGGTCCCATCTAATCACAAAGCCAAGCCATGCACAGGTAGGTAGAGTTACCTATGTTTTCCTTTTACCTTTCACTTCTTTATTATTCCCTTACTTTTTATTTATCTATTTTTTGTAAATTTATTTATTTCTCTTCTACTATCTTCCTTTCCTTTAAGTTTATCAAGTATATATTGTTCACACGTTTACATGCACTTCTCTACCAGCTGAAGTTCCCCTACCATATTCCTCAACAAACTGCCACTGATAATTGACATTCCCTTGAACACAAGAGTCAGGCAGCATTAACCTCATATATGGGGTCACACATCATCTTTCTATGCCAGAATGCCAGATCCCAAGCTTCATTTAGGGTAAGCCTATTTATATATAAATCATAGAATCTTAATATCATTATGAACACTTCCTTTAGCGCAACAAAGAATGAAAATAAAAAGAAAGTGTGTTATTCAGCAACTTGGTCGATGTGACATTTAGAAATAATTTTCGGCTTTTTAAAGAGAAATTCATGTAAAACACATATTCAAAACACAGAGAATTTTTCTCTGAGCAGAGACCATAAAACATAAAACTCTATTTCTAATAGAAGTGGTGAAAAACTGGTATTTGAAACACCAAGGCTGTTTTAAAGCAACAAATACCTCTTTCTATGTATGGCCTACGAAAGCCCAGTCCACTCTGGCATCTGGGATAAGAGGTTTAGTTAAAGAGGGCACCCTGAAGGAGTAAACCTTATTTCTCATACTTTTCTGAAGAAAGAATAGGAGCCTCAATCATGAAAGCAGGGTCCAGGTCATAAACTTCTTTTGGTCAGTGCTGTCCCTGCAACAGCCTGCCCTGAGATCCCTCTCTGGCTTACCTTGGCCCTTCATGGCAGTTTAGTGATCTCCTTCTGACCTCCCCTGCTTCATGTTAGCTTTGGACTGGCCACTTGGTTTTGACCCTTCCAGATAATTGACTCCACTCACTGACTACCCAGCACCTGACCTTCATTAGCTAGCCATTTATGTCTGGAGACCTTGCTGAGGAACTCCCTACACTGGCCTGAGCTTTATTTACACTTTGGAAAGTACCCAAAGACTTAGCTCTGGGAGATGATCTTCTTAGAGTTCAATACACAGAAAAACCTTCTCTATTTTCCAGTGAACTGCTTCTTCATTTCCCAGCTATTGACTCATAGTGACACAGCAGTGCTAGATCTTCAGCCTCTATTGTTCTCAGTCCAGTCTCTGAGACTAGTAGCCCAGCTTATAACCAATGCCACAAGGAGACAAAGAAATGGAATATTACTAGACCAAAATGGAAAGACACAATGACTCAGGAAACTTATTGTTTTCTCAAGCTGAATCTTGATGGCTTGCTTGGAGTTGGTTGGGATTTTCTGTGATGGGACGATCCAGAGAAAATAGAAAAACTGATTGCCCCATTCAATCCAGACTTCAAACCCATAAACTACCTACTTGGGACTGCCATATGACTATGAATACAGGCATCATTACAAAGGCTTAGTAGAGGTCAAGTGAGAGTATATCATCTGGTCTGGAAAGTAGAAAATCCTTAGCCAAACTCAATACAGGACTTGTTCAGGGACCTTTTCCAATCCTGATGTAACACTAAAGTCCTCTGACTTCTTTTCCTGCAACTCTCCTGCACAAATACTTCTCCAATTCTCTCTCAATCAAACAACAAGTGTTCTTATGCAAATTAATTCAATCATATATACCCTGGGTATGTGTTTGGGGGGTGGGGTTATTCCCATTAGTTATATAAACAGGTAAACTCTAGAATTCCGTTTGGGCTTCATGTGGTCCCTGCCTTAAGGAGTTCACACTCTAAGGGGCAACATACATTGAACTATAATATGAAGCATACTTGAATAAGCCCACAATGAAAGTATTAATTAGGTCGTTTGGGTTGATTAATTTTTCTGAGAGATTTAGGAAAGCTTCACAGAGGGGGTAGCCTTTGTTCTGGCTTTGTAGATATGAAATTTACATAAGCTCTGAGTGGAGAAAATGGAAAATGGGGAGAGGAGCACTCAAAATTGTGGGGAAAAGCCTAAAAAAAGATTAAAAATATCATTTTTTTTTTCTATACCGCAGTCTACTGAGTTTCAGGAAGTTTGTATTTATTGACTTGTAAAATGCAGTTTTGTGGTTCAGACTGCCTGCTTGTTGTCTGGATTAAACATTGAGCTCTTACTATGTCCTTTGAATAAAGGTCCAGAGGCATGCTTGACAACTGAGTTACTCTGTGGCTGAAGGAAATGTAGGCTAAAAGATGAAATTCGAAACTTAAGACAGGGCCAGAATATGGAGAAATTGAAGATCAACTTAAGGAATTTGAGTCTGAGTTAGCCGCAAATGAGAAGACACCAAAGGGATTTTAAGCGGAGGGGTAGCTTTATTAGACATGTATTTTACAAAAATGGCTTTGGTAGCATTAGAGGGGAATCAAAACATTTTGGAGGCTGTTGCAACATAAAGAAAGGATGAGGAGCTGAAAATAGATTGTAATGGTGGAAATAGAGGAAGAGATGTATCAGAGAGACATTTTGAAGATAAAGTCAGCAGGACTTGGAGGTTGCTATGGTATGTAGAATAAGGAAGGCAGAAGCATTAAAAACAATTCTAAGATTTCTGATATATATGCCTGGGTGATGATGATAGTCGTAATGACGATCTATTCAGCGTCTACTATGTACCAGGTGCATCCATGTTTCATTTATTTTCACAATATTTTGAAGTAGATATTTTCCCCCATTTTACATATGAATAAACTGAGATTCAAAGAGGTTAAGTGATTTGTCCAGAGTTATATACTCAATAAAAAGGACTTGGTGCTCTGTATTCATGATTTTCAGTAACACTTTTTAATTAATTAATTAATTATTTTTTTTGCAAAAGCTACATCTATAAAGCCCCTGGTAAAGTTAAAAGTTTGAAGGGAAAACAGAAATAAAAATCTATGCTCAACTGATTTTAGGAGCAATTGGTTCTATACCTTTCAAGACAGATGAAAATGCATTCTCTCATCCTACCTGGATGACTGCCTAAAGATGTTCCTCGACTGTTGGAAGCCCCACCTCTGAACCAAAAGTGACTTGTCTTTAGAGATCTATAGCTTAATGTTGACCAAAGATTAGAGAAGCTTCCCTGAAAGAACTGGAATTATGTGGAAATCGTAGAAACATAGGGCACCTTGGGGAGAGACAGACTGCTTTATTCTGACAGAGAAATAGTCTCCTCAGGCACAGCCAGTTCAGAAAGAAATGCACAAAATCCCTTTGGCCTGAATCAAGGGGAAGGAAGAGGCAGTTTGAATTTATCTGCAGTAAATTTGCCAGTTGATCACTCAAAATTAACAGTTTCTTTTGAGCCTATATGCATTTTTAAAATAAGTTTTTCCACCCTTAAACAGTTATACCCACAATTCATGCCTGTTAGATCAAAAACAAAGTTGGGTAGAGGATATCCTTTTATTCTGAGATATTTTTTTTTATTCTGAGATGATGAACAAATGCATTATATGGGCCTTGAACTGGAACTCTATCAGCTTTACATTAGGTTCTGATTCCATAAATTGAAGTTAATTTATTCATTCATTCAACAACTATTTATCAAGTGTCCATTATGTATCAGACTAGGTGCTGGGGATATCAAGACTGATATGGTTCTTGCTCTTATGCAGCTGCATATTCTAGTGGAAAACACAGAGCAGTAAACAGATATTAGCAAAATAGTAGCCTAAGTGCTCTGCTAGGGAAGATTCAAGCTGACAGAGGGGCATAGAGATTCACACAATACAACTTAAGAGCTGGAAATAGAGTCTCTATTATAGCTGGAGATGAGTATATGAGACGAGAATTCATAAGAGATGAAACTGAACAGGTAAGATGGGTCTAAGTCATGTAGAACCTTACAAGGAAGGAAATATGGATTTATCCTAAAAGCAAGTGGAAAACATTGAATGGTCAAAAGCAGGGGAGGGAGTGAAAGAATAAGACTTCTGGGTTGGACTCTCTCTGGAGACAGTTAAGATTGCTGTAATCCAGGCTGAATGATGGTGACCTGAAGTAGAGTAGTGTTAGCTGGGATGGGGAAAATTAGATGAATTTAAAAGAATTTTGGAGATATAATTATTTTTTAAAAATGATTATTAATTGGGTACTGTGGACAAAAGAGAGAGAGAAGAATCAAGGTTCAGGTTTCTGGTTTGAATAACCATGGTAGTGCCATCGATCACAGGGAGAAAAGAGGGTTTGGGGAGAAGATGGTAAATTCAACTTCGAACATATTGAATTTGAGTATGTGTGAGACATTCGAGTAGACTTGTTCAGCAGGCACTTGTGGAATATGAATTTGAAGTTTAGAAAAGAGCTCTTAGCTGGAGATATGGATGTGAGAATCCTTAGTCTATAATCAATCTTTCAGGTGATAAAATATGTATGTTAAGTGTTCTCAGCACAGTCAGAGTGCATTGTGGAAAGTGGGGAGAGAAGTTAACCAAGTCTTTCATGAATTCACATGGATAAATTACAACTCTCTGGGTATCTGTTTCTTTATCAGTAAAACAGGACAACATAAAAGAAAAGGGCAGTTATTTCTAATTGATCTTCCCACATGATCTGGTAGTTTCTAGGCTCATATGTATTAATAGATGTAAAGAGCTTCAACAGTTGCTGGTGCTATGCCACTAGTTTTGTTAAATTACAGTCCCCTTAGTTTACATTCTGCCATAATTTAAAGTGGCAGCAGTTGTCACAGAATTGTTTTGCAACAATGAAGGACTATCTTATTGGATATCTTCTCCTTCCTATACTCATGAACACTTGAGTGAACATTTTCTAAAAGTGGAATTGTTGAGTCAATCAGTTTATGCATTTAAAATGTTACTCAATGTTGCCAAACTGCCTTCCAAAACACTGTTTGAGTATAGCTGATTGCCTACATCTTCACCAACACTGGGTATTAACAAGATGATTTTTGGTGATCTTGTATTTTCCCTATATATTAAAATTTTCATTAAATTCACCAACTTCGTAAAATAGATAGCTAGTGGGAAGCAGCCGCATAGCACAGGGAGATCAGCTTGGTGCTTTGTGTCCACCTAGAAGGGTGGGATAGGGAGGGTGGGAGGGACATGCAAGAGAGAGGAGATATGGGGATATATTATATGTATAGTTGATTCACATTGTTGTACATCAGAAACTAACACAACATTGTAAAGCAACTGTACTCCAATAAAGATGTTAAAAAAATTCACCAATTTCTCTGAGAACGAGAATAAAATTCTGTTAAAGACTTTGGAAGAGAGCAGGCAGTGATGATCATTTATTAAGAATGTGACTGGATAAATCTTCCTTTCTGGAACATGAGTAGACCATATATTTGAAGTGGCTGCTGTGGGATATATTGAATACTTTAGTGTTAGCAAATTCCTATCCTGAATAACACTTAAGTACCTTGAAATAACTTCCACATATAACCAATATGAACTGGCAGCATCCTTGCCTTCTCTGTGACTTTCAAAGGTTCTAAATAAATGTGAAATCTCTACATTTGGTGCAGCAAACCTAATTCACATAATGGTGATGAGATAATGATTGAATTACGGGAAAACAATCTGATGCTGCCAGATTCAACAGTAACTTCTTGAATCAGTAAGCATTTTTTCCCCATGAGAATCTGGTACAAGTTACCCCACAGCTGTAAGAGATCTGATCAAGGAAAAGGACCAAAGATGACCTCAGCATAAACATTACTGGCTTCCTGTTTCAGTGTACTCTAAAATATCGTTAGACTGAAATGCAAAGAACTGGAGAATATACTTGTAAAAAACTGGATTTAGCTTTACAAGCTAGATTGATTTTTGGCAGGTTAATCACTTTGTAATTGAATTGTTTATTCTTGTTTATTTTTTGGTTGCTAAGATGACTTGATCAGATCAACTGTTCTAGGATCTATAGATACTTCTTCAACCAAGGAAGAAAATAACAATTTTATATCAGTTAATCTAAGTATGCCCTTTAATGGATTTTAATGATCTAATATTTTCATTGAAGATCAGTGTTTAGCAATAGCTGATTTCAATGTCTTGTTTTGTTGTCTTTCAAAACCATTTTTTTCACATGTGTTCCTTCCCTTGATTCTTACAACAATTCTCTGAGGCAAGGATTATTATTTTTTTATTTTTTTAATAAATTTATTTATTTTATTTATTTTAATTTTTGGCTGCATTGTGTCTTTGTTGCTGTGTGCAGGATTTCTCTAGTTGTGGCGAGCGGGGGCTACTCTTGGTTGCAGTGCGTGGGCTTCTCATTGCAGTGGCTTTTCTTATTGCAGAGCACAGGTTTTAGGCGCATGGGCTTCAGTAGTTGTGGCACGCAGGCTCAGTAGTTGTGGCACACGGGCTTAGTGGCTCTGCGGCATGTGGGATTTTCCCAGACAAGGGCTTGAACCCGTGTCCCCCGCATTGGCAGGCAGATTCTTAACCACTGCACCACCAAGGAAGCCCTGAGGCAAGGATTATTATCTGCATTTTACCACAGAGCCAGAACTAGAGCCCAGTTCACTCATCTCATGTCCTTTCCCCTAGACAGATAGGAGAAGCCTTTGGTGAATACAGGCATGGCAGTCACTTTATAACTATAAAAATAGGCTTTGTATAATTTGACTACAAAATAGGAAAGTATCACAGGATATGTAGAAAACAGTAACTCAGAACATTTACCTTTAGACTCCAATTGACACCAAAAGTGTTTTCTAAATTTGGAATAATACAATAAAATAGTATTTACTTCTATAAGTAAATGTACCCTTAATAGAGACAAAGATTCCAGATGTTTTGTGCTTACATCTTCTTATCTAATAATGAGATGAATATAGAACTTTCCCAATGCCACACATATATGGATCCTGACTTGATGGTCACCAGATTCAATTCAATTCAATAAAAATGTTGAGCACCTATCATATATATATGACAGGAAATTGAAATCTAGTGGGAGGTACAGTAGCTAAGTCAAGTACACCCAAAACTAAAATGTGAAACATAATATAAATGCCTAAATGTAGGCATAGTTCCAAGAATGGAAAGGTCCTATCCAATAAGGTAAGTAAAAGAGAATAGAGAGGGTGTCATGAGAGAGATGGAGGTCATGAAAGAGGTGGAGTTTGGGCAAAGCCTTGACAGATGGGTAGAATATTAACTGGAAGAAGAGAGGACAAAGGGCTCCAGGAAGATGGATTGATTCATATGAAAGCTTGGAGATAAAAAAGTCTCACATGTGTTTAGGGAATAGTGATAATCCAGTTTGTTTGAGACAGAGTGTACTTTTAAGAGTGTAAGGAGAGAGAATAGAAGAGTAGAGTGAAGTCATATTCAGAGGGTTTTGAGATCCAAGTAAAGGAGTTTAACAAGGAACTGGTGAACAGTGATAAATCATTAAATGTTTCTGAGCAAGGAAAAGGACATGATTAGAGATGAAGCAAATGGAGCTGATAGCTCTGGGTAAGACATATGGCAGAACGCAGTGTGAACAATTGGGAGACTATTGAAGTAGATGAGCTGAGAGATGAAAAGGGTCATTAGGTGAGATAGTGGCACAGAACAGATATAAGAATGTAGAAAACTTGGCATCTGGTCAGGTGGAAGTTGCAGAGTTTAAGATTTGGAGAATGGTAAATATACAAAGCTGATGACAATATTTTCAGCCTCAAATAATGTGAAACCAGTAGCAAAAATAGAAAAGCTTGGTAAAAGATCAGGTTTTGAGAAAAAGGTGATCAGTTTGAAGGCAACTTTGGGAATCTTATACTTTGGCTAGATCTGAGAGAAAATTACTCCAAAGAATAGACAAATTTTATTCTAACAGAGGAATAGGCACTGTGATACTGATGATAGTAGTGATGCTATCATTGAAATCAAAGTCCCCACTTTGGTAACTTACAACAGCTGTAGAGATAAGGCTTCTATCTGGGAACACTGAACTAATGCTACAGAGACAAGGTAAAAATAGCAGGTCAAAACATCAGAGTCTAAAAGAGTTTGGAGAAGGAAAAATGAGTCAGGAAGAACATTTCCAAACAGAAGCATAAAGATGCATTCTGAGAACTGAGACCCCCATCCTCCTTATTTGGGTCAGTTAGGCATTGCATAGAGTTTAATGAATGGTTTTGCTATTTAGCAACTTATACTTTAAAAAAGGAGTTAGCAAACTATGGCCTATAAACCAAATATGGCCCATGACCTGTTTTTGTGTGGCTTACAAGATAAGAATGTTCTTTACATTTTTAAATGGCTGGGAAAAAATCAAAAGAAGAAAATTTCATGGTGCATAAAAATGATATGAAATGCAAATTTCAGTGTCCACACATAAAGTTTAATTGGAACACAGTTATATGCCTAGTTTTAGGTACTGACTATGGTTGCTTTTGTGCTACAAAGGCAGAGCTGAGGAGCTGTGACAGAGACCATGTGACCTACAAAGTCCAAAATATTTACTATCTGGATCTTTAAGTAAAATTTTCTGACCTGATATTGAAGGAACACACTTATATGACTGTCATAGGTTGTAATCAATAAAGGTTTCACTGAATGTTTGTTTGGGGACTGTCTTTACTCCTTACATTTTCCTTCCCACAAGCTCACATTGCTTTGTGGGCTGGAGAGTGATGTGTGAATGATTGATAATCAAGTTCTTGTTCTCCCTTCCTCAGCCTCAAGCTGTTGCCTTTACTTACGACCAGACTAATGAACAGAAATTTTATTCATATATTCTCATCTATCACAGTAAAAAGCATCAATTTTAATCAGGTCTACTCTGGAATCAGCAAATACTTGAACATCGAGTCATGGTACCCTGAACTGACAAAGAGGTTAGAGTAGGCATGATTTTGAGAAAAAGAAAAGCATCCCCTGACATCCTGGACTTGGCCTGATACTATCTGCTAGGTTTTAATATTGCTAGTTGGTGATCTGATACCCCCAGCTAGGCCATATCTTCCTGTTGAATATAAACAATGTCAGAGAACCCCAACACAGATAAGGCCACTCTGTGACCATAATGGATCAAGTAAAAAACAAGGTCACTCCATAATGATGTCTGTATGCAGACAAAACATGAACATTGTCCAAGCCACAAAATACCAAACATTCCCTTCTCCCAGTGAATGTGAGTGACTGCTGTTTCTTTACCTATTTTAGCTTTAGCCTCATCCTTGTCTTCTCTCACTCCAGATGATATTTAAGATACTCAATCATAGAAATAATTGAGGTCCCCCTTCCTGACAGCATCCAATCCAAAATAAGCACTGTTGTCTTAAAACTTCACCAAAATCTTCTAACACAATTCCAAATCCTATAAGTCCTTTCTAACAGCCTCTTACTGAGATTCCATGCAGTTCTCCATGATGTGTATTTTCCTTTGCTTTATCTAGAAATAAACCCAGTTCAACTACAGGTGTGTTCCTAGGGTCTTTGACTGGAGGACATTGACAGAAATGGAAGATGTACTGAGTTTCAGTTAAAGCCCTCACTGACTTAGACTAGGACCCTCAAATCAGTAATTGTGCACACATCTGAAACCTATTGTGTCTCTACCTATTCAAGATACAGCCAGCCCTTAGCTGAGAGGTAAGTTCATGCTGAATCAGGTTCTGATATTTCCTTGAGTCCTTTCAGCATTTGGTTTATATTATTTTCTTAAGAATAAGGTCCCTTGAAATGTTTTTGGATTTCTGATCATATTTGTATTATTTCTTGGTGAAATTGTTTTCTAGCTTTCTGACATCTGCTTCCATGATCTGTGTAGTTGTCTCATGCCTTGAGAGTTGTCTCTAAGTGGAAAAGTCTATATAGAAAGTATAAACATAGGCCCTGTAAATTCATCCTTGAGCTGGCCACAGGAACTAAAGAGTTCAGAATGTCTCCTCAAACTGGTAATCTTTGGACTAATTTTGACTCAAGTCTCTGTGTTAGTTTTTTATGCTATGTAACAAACTATGACAAACTTAGCAGTTTAAAACAATGCTCCTTTGTTATCTCTCAGTTTCTATAGGCCAGAAGTGTGGAAACACCTTAGCTGGGTTCTGTGCTTCAAAGTTTCATCAGGCTGCAATTCAGGTGTCAGCTGTATCTGTGGTCTCATCAGAGGCTCAGCTGCGGAAAGACTGCTTCCAACATTCCTCAGGTTGTTGGCAGAATTCATCTCCTCACAGTTGGAGAACTGAAGTCCTTGTTTTCTTTCTGGCTGTTGACTCACAGTTCTTAGAATCAACTTGCAGAGACCACCTTGTTATGTGGTTTTTTTCCAACACGGTTTCTTAATTCATTTAGTCTGAAAGGTGAGGCCCTCCCGTGAGGGAGGGCCCAGGTGGTCTTTTAAGGTCTTTTATCTGATTAAGTCAAGCCTAGCCAGAGTAATCCTTTTGATTAATACAAAACCAACTGATTGGGGACTTTAAGGACATCTTCAAAATCCCTTTAGTTTTACCACATTCTGCTGACTAGTAGCAGGAGCAAGTTCCACTAACACTCAAGAGGAGATCATTGGGTATCACCTTAGGTGCTGTGCACTATAGTCACCATTTTAAAAACCTTATATGGGCTTCTTCTTCAGTCTTGTCTTTGTGTCCCTAAGAACCACTTTGCTGAGTTTCATCAGTTCAGAATGAGGAAGATTTGTCTGGTCATTTGGCAAAGCTTTGGAGACATGCAATTACCCAAGCACCATCTTTATAGACCATCCAGTTCTCATGGGGTCCTGTTAATCTACAACTTTACCTCTTGCAGGCTAAACACCTGAATCCATTATGTTTTCTAACAATAATGGTAATGTGCTAATGTGTAAGTTTACCTCTCTACTTTAACCAGTTTCACCAGGGACAATTTGGAATGTGGGGGAACTTTGACATGAACAGGATTGCTCATGTGAGAGGTAACTTAGGACAACAAGTGTAGAAACCCTCTTGAAGTTGTTAGTCTTGTTTGTCTAAACGATAGCTCATTTTGTTTAATGTAGGAAACATCCCCTCCTTCATTTCTATGCCAAATCCAACCCACCACCTGTTTATTGTATGGCTTTCAAGCTAAGCTTGGTTTTTACATTTTACATTTTCACATATACAAGAGTTGAAGATGTCAAAAGAAGAAGAATATTTTGTTACATATTAAAATTATATGAAATCCAAATTTCAGTATTCATAAATCAAGTTTTATTAGGAAACATCACACCCATTTGTTTAAGTATTGTCTATGGCTGCTATCATGGTACAACAGCATATTGGAGAAGTTGTGACAGTAGTTGTGAACAATAGTGACCTGCAGAGCCTAAAATATCTACTATTTTTCCCTTTATAGAAAAAGTTTGTCATCCCAATCTAAAATAGTGGTTTTCAAAATATTTAAAGTCATTAAATGTTTTTAGTGAAATGAAATCCTTATTTACACTCCAATAATAAAAAGATGAACTAGAGCTATCTCTGGTTCTCTGTCAGTAGCTACTGAAACACTACAGTTAAACCCTAGGACTTTGTGGGACAATTTGCAATTCACTGATATAAAGCAAGCACCAAGTAAACTGACACAAAGATATCCCTTTCAACCTGCTTCCTCAACATGCAGGGACACAAACACAAAGAGTATCACCATATTTCAATTTCATGTATTTTTTCTAATATATGCATTCAAGGGTATAAATTTCTAAGTGCTCTTTTGCTGAATCTCACATATCTTCATGTTTTATTTTCACTTTTATTTAGTTCAAAATATAAAGAAAAATTCTCTTGAGATTACAGGCATACCGTGTTTTATTGTGCTTCAATTAATTGAGATTTGCAGAAATTATAATTTAAAAAATTAAAGGTTTGTGGAAACCCGGCCATAGCAAGCATATCAGTTCCATTTTTTTCCAGCAGCATTTGCTCACTTTGGATCTCTGTATCACATTTTGGTAATTCTCACAGTATTTCAAATTTTTTCATTCTCATTATATTTCTTATAGTGATCTGTGATCAGTGATCTTTGAAATTATATTGTATTATTTTGGGGACACCATGAAATACACCCATAGAAAGTGAACTTAGTAAATGTTGTGTGTGTTCTGACTGCTCCATCAATTGGGTGTTCCCCCATCTCTCTCCCTCTCCTCAGGCCTCTCTATTCCTTGAGACACAACAACATTAAAATTAGACCACTTAATAACCCTATAATATCTTCTAAGGGCTCAAGTGAAAGGAAGATCACATGTCTCTCACTTTAAATCAAAAGTTAGAAATGATTAAACTTAATGAGGAAGACATGACAAAAGCCAAGATAGGCTGAAATCTAGGCCTTTTGTGCAAAACCATTAGCCAAGTTGTGAATGCAAGGGAAAGTTCTTGAAGAAAATTAAAAGTGCTACATTAGGGAACACACAAATAATAAGAAAGCAAAATAGGCTTATTGCTGATATGGAGAAAGTTTTAGCTGTCTGGATAAAATATCAAACCAACTACAGCATTGCCTTAAGCCAACGTCTAATACAAAGCAGGATATTCTGTCTTCATTTCTATAAAGGGAGGCAGAGGTAAGGAAGCTGCAAGAGAAAAGTTTGAAGCAAGCAGAAGTCGATTTGTAAGGTTTAAAGAAAGAAGCCGTCTCTATAACATAAAAGTGCAAGGTGAAGCAACAAGTGCTGATATAGAAGCTGCAGCCAACTATCCAGCAGATCTAGCTAAGATAAGTAATAAAAGTGGGTATGCCAAACAATAGCCTTTCAAAACAGTCTTATACTGGAAGAAGATGCAATCTAGGACTTTCATAGCCAGAGAGGAGAAAGCCAATGTCTGGCTTCAAAGCCACAAAGGACAGGCTGATTCATGTTGGGGGCTAATGCATCTGGTGACTTGAAGTTGAAGCCAATGCTTATTTACCATTCTGAAAATCCTATGGCCATTAGGAATTATGCTAAATCTACATTCCCTGAGCTTTATAAATGAAACAACAAAGCCTGGATGACAGCATATCCATTTACAACATGGTTTACTGAATATTTTTAACATCATTATTGGAATATAATTGTTTTATGATGGTGTGTTAGTTTCTGTTTTATAACAAACTGAATCAGCTATACATATACATATATCCCCATATCTCCTCCCTCTTGCGTCTCCCTTGCACTCTCCCTATCCCACCCCTCTAGGTGGTCACAAAGCATCGAGCTGATCTCCCTGTGCTATGCAGCTGCTTCCCACTAGATATCTATTTTACATTTGGTAGTATTAATAAGTCCATGCCACTCTCTCACTTCATCCCAGCTTACCTGTCCCCCTCCCTGTGTCCTCAAGTCCATTCCCTATGTCTGTGTCTTTTTTTTTTTTGTGGTACGTGGGCCTCTCACTGATGTGGCCTCTCCCGTTGCAGAGCACAGGCTCCGGATGCACAGGCTCAGCGGCCATGGCTCACGGGACCAGCTGCTCCGCGGCATGTGGGATCTTCCCAGACCGGGGCACGAATCCGTGTCCCCTGCATCGGCAGGCAGACTCTCAACCACTGCGCCACCAGGGAAGCCCTGTCTGCATCTTTATTTCTGTCCTGCCCCTAGGTTCTTCAGACCCATTCTTTTTTTTTCTTTTTTTTTAGATTCCATGTATATGTGTTAGCATACAATATTTGTTTTTCTTTTTCTGACTTACTTCACTCTGTATGACAGACTCTATGTCCATCCACCTCACTACAAATAAGTCAGTTTCATTTCTTGTTATGGCTAATATTCCATTCTATATATGTGCCACATCTTCTTTATCCATTCATCTGTCGATGGACATTTAGGTTGCTTTCATGTCCTGGTTATTATAAATAGTGCAGCAGTGAACATTGGGGTACATGACTCTTTTTGAATTATGGTTTTCTCAGGGTATATGCCCAGTAGTGTGATTGCTGGGTTGTATGGTAGTTCTATTTGTAGTTTTTTAAGCAACCTCCATACTGTTCTCCAAAGTGTCTGAATCAATTTTGATTTCCATCAACAGTGCAAGAGGGGTCCTTTTTCTCCAAACCATCTCCAGCATTTATTGTTTGTAGATTTTTTAATGATGACCATTCTGACCGGTGTGAGGTGATACCTCATTGTAGTTTTGATTTCCATTTCTCTAATGATTAGTCATGTTGAGCATCCTTTCATGTGTTTGTTGGCAATCTGTATATCTTCTTTGGAGAAATGTATATTTTGGTCTTCTGCCCATTTTTGGATTGGGTTGTTTCTTTTATTTAATTTTGAGCTGCATGAGCTGCTTGTATATTTTGGTGATTAATCCTGTCAGATGTTTCATTTGCAAATATTTTCTCCCATTCTGAGGGTTGTCTTTTCATCTTGTTTATGGTATCCTATGTTGTGCAAATGCTTTTAAGTTTCCTTATGTCCCGTTTATTTATTTTTGTTATTTCCATTTCTCTAGGAGGTGAGTCAAAAAATATCTTGCTGTTATTTCTCATAGAGTGTTCTGCCTGTTTTCCTCTAAGAGTTTTATAGTGTCTGGCCTTACATTTAGGTTTTTAATCCATTTTGAATTTATTTTTGTGTATGGTGTTGGGGAGTTCTTATAGTTTTCTGCATACAGGTCTTTTGTCTGCTTAGGTAGGTTTATTCTTAGGTATTTTATTCATTTTGTTGCAACGGTAAATGGGAGTGTTTCCTTAATTTCTCTTACAGAATTTCATCATTAGAGTATAGGATTGCAAGAGATTTCTCTTCATTAATTTTGTATCCTGCTACTATACTCAATTAATTGATTAGCCCTAATAGTTTTCTGGTAGATTCTTTAGGATTCTCTATGTATAGTATCATGTCATCTGCAAACAGTGACAGCTTTACTTCTTTTCCGATTTGGTTTCCTTTTATTTCTTTTCTTCTCTGATTGCTGTGGCTAAAACTTCCAAAACTATGTTGAATAATAGTTGTGAGAGTGGGCCACCTTGTCTTCTTCCTGATCTTAGTGAAAATAGTTTCAGTCTTTCTCCATTGAGAACAATGTTGCCTGTGGGTTTGTCGTATATTGTCTTAATTTTGTTGAGGTAGGTACCCTCTATGCCTTCTTCCTGGAGGGTTCTTATCATAAATTAGTGTTGAATATTTTCGAAAGTTTTTTCTACATCTATTGTGATGATCATATGGTTTTTCTCCATCAATTTGTTAATATGGTGTATCACACTGATTGATTTGCGTATATTGAAGAATCCTTGCATTCCTTGGATAAATCCCACTTGACCATGGTGTATGATCTTTTAACATGCTGTTGGATTCTGTTTGTTAGTATTTTGTTGAGGATTTTTGCATCTATTTTCATTAGTGAAATTGGCCTGTAGTTTTCTTTCTTTGTGACATCTTTGTCTGGTTTTGGCATCAGGGTGATGGTGGCCTCGTAGAATGAGTTTGGGAGTGGTCCTCCCTCTGCTATATTTTGGAGGAGTTTGAGAAGGATAGGTGTTAGCTCTTCTCTAAATGTTTGA
>NC_041234.1:54320068-54328359 GCF_002837175.3 Physeter macrocephalus
CATCCTTTCATGTGTTTGTTGGCAATCTGTATATCTTCTTTGGAGAAATGTATATTTTGGTCTTCTGCCCATTTTTGGATTGGGTTGTTTCTTTTATTTAATTTTGAGCTGCATGAGCTGCTTGTATATTTTGGTGATTAATCCTGTCAGATGTTTCATTTGCAAATATTTTCTCCCATTCTGAGGGTTGTCTTTTCATCTTGTTTATGGTATCCTATGTTGTGCAAATGCTTTTAAGTTTCCTTATGTCCCGTTTATTTATTTTTGTTATTTCCATTTCTCTAGGAGGTGAGTCAAAAAATATCTTGCTGTTATTTCTCATAGAGTGTTCTGCCTGTTTTCCTCTAAGAGTTTTATAGTGTCTGGCCTTACATTTAGGTTTTTAATCCATTTTGAATTTATTTTTGTGTATGGTGTTGGGGAGTGTTCTAATTTTATTATTTTACATGTAGCTGCCCAGTTTTCCCAGCACCACTTATTGAAGAGGCTCTCTTTTCTCCATTGCATATTCTTGCCTCCTTTATCAAATATAAGGTGACCATATGGCATGGGTTTACCTCTGGGCTTTCTATCCTGTTCCAATGTTCTATATTGCTTTTTTTGTTCCAGAGCCATGCAGTCTTGATTACTGTAGCTTTGTTGTATAGTCTGTAGTAAGGGAGCCTGATTCCTCCAGCTCCGTTTTTCTTTCTCCATATTTCTTTAGCTATTCGGGGTCTTTTGTGTGTCCAGACAAATTGTGAAATATTTTGTTCTAGTTCTGTGAAAAATGCCACTGGTAGTTTGTTAGGGATTGCATTTAATCTGTAAATTGCTTTGGGTATTGTAGACATTTCACAATGTTGATTCTTCCAATCCAAGAACACGGTATATCTCTCCATCTGTTTGTATCATCTTTAGTTCTTTCATCAGTATCTTATAGTTTTCTGCATACAGGTCTTTTGTCTGCTTAGGTAGGTTTATTCTTAGGTATTTTATTCATTTTGTTGCAACGGTAAATCGGAGTGTTTCCTTAGTTTCTCTTACCGAATTTCATCATTAGAGTATAGGATTGCAAGAGATTTCTCTTCATTAATTTTGTATCCTGCTACTATACTCAATTAATTGATTAGCCCTAATAGTTTTCTGGTAGATTCTTTAGGATTCTCTATGTATAGTATCATGTCATCTGCAAACAGTGACAGCTTTACTTCTTTTCCGATTTGGTTTCCTTTTATTTCTTTTCTTCTCTGATTGCTGTGGCTAAAACTTCCAAAACTATGTTGAATAATAGTTGTGAGAGTGGGCCACCTTGTCTTCTTCCTGATCTTAGTGAAAATAGTTTCAGTCTTTCTCCATTGAGAACAATGTTGCCTGTGGGTTTGTCGTATATTGTCTTAATTTTGTTGAGGTAGGTACCCTCTATGCCTTCTTCCTGGAGGGTTCTTATCATAAATTAGTGTTGAATATTTTCGAAAGTTTTTTCTACATCTATTGTGATGATCATATGGTTTTTCTCCATCAATTTGTTAATATGGTGTATCACACTGATTGATTTGCGTATATTGAAGAATCCTTGCATTCCTTGGATAAATCCCACTTGACCATGGTGTATGATCTTTTAACATGCTGTTGGATTCTGTTTGTTAGTATTTTGTTGAGGATTTTTGCATCTATTTTCATTAGTGAAATTGGCCTGTAGTTTTCTTTCTTTGTGACATCTTTGTCTGGTTTTGGCATCAGGGTGATGGTGGCCTCGTAGAATGAGTTTGGGAGTGGTCCTCCCTCTGCTATATTTTGGAGGAGTTTGAGAAGGATAGGTGTTAGCTCTTCTCTAAATGTTTGATGGAATTTGCCTGTGAAGCTGTCTGGTCCTGTGCTTGGTTTTTTGGAAGTTTTTTATTCACAGTTTTAGTTTCAGTGTTTGTGATTGCTCTGTTTATGTTTTCTATGTTTTCCTGGTTCACTCTTGGAAGGTTGTGCTCCTTTAATTTGTGCATTTCTACCAGGTTGTCCATTTTATTGGCATATAGTTGCTTGTAGTAACCTCTCCTGATCCTTTGTATTTCTGCATTGTCAGTTGTTACTTCTCCTTTTTCATTTCTAATTCTATTGATTTGAGTCTTCTCCCTTTTTTTCTTGATAAGTCTGGCTAATGGTTAATCAATTTTGTTTTTCTTCTCAAAGAACCAGCTTTTAGTTTTATTGATCTTTGCTATTGCTTCCTTCATTTCTTTTTCATTTATTTTTGATCTGATCTTTATGGTTTCTTTCCTTCTGCTAACTTTGGGGTGTTTTTGTTCTTCTTTCTCTAATTGCTTTAGGTGTAAGGTTAAGGTGTTTATTTGAGATGTTTCTTGTTTCTTGAGGTAGGATTGTATTGCTATATACTTCCCTCTTAGAATTCTTTTGCTACCTCCCGTAGGTTTTGGGTTGTCATGTTTTCATTGCCATTTGTCTCTAAGTATTTCTTTGATTTCCTCTTTGAATTCTTCAGTGATCTCTTGTTTACTAAGTAGTGTACTGTTTAGCGTCCATGTGTTTCTGTTTTTTACATAGTTTTTCCTGTAATTGATATGTAGTCTCATAGCTTTGTGGCCAGAAAAGATACTTGATATAATTTTAAATTTCTTAAGTTTACCAAAGCTTGATTTGTGCCCCAGTATATGATCTATCCTGGAGAATGTCCCATGAGGACTTGAGAGTAAAGTGTATTGTGTTGTTTTTGGATGGAATGTCCTGTAAATATCAATTAAGTCCATCTTCTTTAATGTATCATTTAAAGCTTGTGTTTCCTTATTTACTTTCATTTTGGATGATCTGTCCATTGGTTAACGTGGAGAATTGCTACTCCAGCTTTCTTTTGATTTCCATTTGCATGGAATATCTTTTTCCATCCCCTCACTTTCAGTCTGTATATGTCCCTAGGTCTGAAGTGGATCTCTTGTAGACAGCATATATATGGGTCTTGTTTTTGTATCCATTCTCCCAGTCTATGTCTTTTGGTATGAGCATTTAATCCACTTACATTTAAGGTAGTTATCGATATGTATTTTACTTTTACCATTTTCTTAATTGATTGGGGTTATTCTAGGTCTTTTCCTTCTCTTTTGTTTCCTTTAGCATTTGTTGTAAAGCTGGTTTGGTGGTGCTGAATTCTCTTAGCTTTTGCTTTTCTGTAAAGGTTTTAATTTCTGCATCAAATCTGAATGAGATCCTTGCTGCATAGAGTAATCTTGGTTGTAGATTTTTCCCTTTCATTACTTTAAACATATCCTGTCACTCCCTTCTGGGTTACAGAGTTTCTGCTGAAAAAACAGCTGTTAACCTTATGGGGATTCACTTGTATGTTATTTGTTGTTTTTCCCTGCTGCTTTTAAATTTTTTCATTGTATTTAATTTTTGAAAGTTTGATTGATATGGGTCTTGCCGTGTTTCTCCTTGGATATATGCTGTATGGTACTCTCTGTGCTTCCTGGACTTGATTGACTATTTCCTTTCCCATGTTAGAGATGTTTTCAACTTTAATCTGTTCAAATATTTTCTCAGACCCTTTCTTTTTCTCTTCTTCTTCTGGGAACCCAATAATTCGAATGTTGGTGTGTTTAGTGTTGTCCCAGAAGTCTCTGAGACTGTCCTAAATTCTTTTCATTCTTTTTTCTTTATTCTGCTCTGTGGTAGTTATTTCCACTATTTTATCTTGCAGGTCCCTTATCTGTTCTTCTGCCTCAGTTTTTCTGCTGCTGATTCCTTCTAGAGAATTTTTAATTTCATTTATTGTTTTGTTCATCATTGTTTGTTTCTCTTTAATTCTTCTAGGTCCTTGTTAAACATTTTTTAATTTCCTCCATTCTATTTCCAAGATTTTGGTTCAGCTTTACGATCATTACTCTGAATTCTTTTTCAGGTAGACTGCCTATTTTCTCTTCATTTGTTTGGTGTAGTGGGTTTTTACCTTGCTCCTCCATCTGCTGTGTGTTTCTCTTTTCTTTATTCTGCTCTGTGGTAGTTATTTCCACTATTTTATCTTGCAGGTCCCTTATCTGTTCTTCTGCCTCAGTTTTTCTGCTGCTGATTCCTTCTAGAGAATTTTTAATTTCATTTATTGTTTTGTTCATCATTGTTTGTTTCTCTTTAATTCTTCTAGGTCCTTGTTAAACATTTTTTAATTTCCTCCATTCTATTTCCAAGATTTTGGTTCAGCTTTACGATCATTACTCTGAATTCTTTTTCAGGTAGACTGCCTATTTTCTCTTCATTTGTTTGGTGTAGTGGGTTTTTACCTTGCTCCTCCATCTGCTGTGTGTTTCTCTGTCTTCTCATTTTGTTTAACTGACTTTGTTTGTGGTCTCCTTTTCTCAGGCTGCAGGTTTGTAGTTCCCTTTGTTTTTGGTGTCTGTTCCCAGTGGGTGGGTTGGTTCAGTGGTTTATGTGGACTTCCTGGTGGAGGGGACTAGTGCCTGTGTTCTGGTGTTTGGGGCTGGATCTTGTCTTTCTGTTTGGCAGGGCTGCATCTGGCAGTGTGTTTTGGGGTGTCTGTGAGCTTTGTATGATTTGAAGCAGCCTCTCGCTAATTGGTGAGCTTGTATTCTTGTGTTGCTAGTTGTTTGTAATGGGGCATCCAGCACTGGAGATTGCTGGCCGTTGGTTGGAGCTGGGTCTTAGCCTTGAGATGGAGATCTCTGTGAGACCTCTCACTGATTGATATTATGTGGGGTGAGGAGGTCTCTGGTGGTCCAATGTCCTGAACTCAAATCTCACCCTCAGATGCTCATGCCTGATACCAGGCTGAAGTACCAAGATCTTGTCAGCTACATGGATCAGAAGTAAAGGGAGAAAAAAAATAAAATAAAAATAAATTATTAAAATAAATAAATAGTAACATAAAAAGAATACAGCAACCAAATTAATAAACTAATCCACCAATGAAAACAAGTGCTAAAAACTAAACTAAGATAAACATAAAAATCAGAAAATATTCAGTTACAGACAGCAGGCCCCATGTCTACAGCTTGCCCCAAATCTACCACCTCAATTTTGGAATGATTTGTTGTCTATTCAGTTATTCCACGATGCAGGGTACATCAAGTTGATTCTGTGGATTTAATCCACTGCTCCTGAGGCTGCATGGAGAAATTTCCCTTTTTATTCTTTGTTTGCCCAGCTCCTGGGGTTCAGCTTGGTTTTTTCCCCACCTCCATGTGTAGGTCACATTCAGGCATCTTTTTCCCACCAGGCAGGAGGGGGTTACAGCCATGGCTCTGTAGGGTGGTCTTGCTCACTCATGCCAGAGGGAGGTACGGGTATGGTAGTCATAACTGGAATGAAGGGCAACCCTGCAATGGCAGAGGCTGCCGTCATGTTGCAACAGCCTGAGGTACACTGTGTGTTCTCTTGGGGAACTTGTACCTGGATCATGGGACACTGGCAGTGACATGCTGCACAGGTTCCCGGGGGTTGTGGGCAGTGACCTGCACTTGCACACAGGAGTTTTGGTGGCAGCGGCAGCAGCGTTATCATTTCATGCCCATCTCTGAGGTCTGAGCTGATACCTGCAGCTCGTGCTCATCTCTGGAACTCACTTAGGTGTTGCTCTGCCTTCTGTGGGCACACAGGGAAGGAATCCTCTCTTCTCGCACACCCCAAAGCAATGGTCTCTTGCCTCTTTGGCAGGTCCAGACATTTTCCCGGGCACCATCCCAGCTAGTGTGGCTCACTAGCCCCCTCAGGCTTTCTTCATGCAGCCAGCCCCAGTCCTCTCCCTGGGATCTGACCTCTGAAGTCTGAGCCTCCACTCCCAGCCCCCACCCGCCCTGGTGTGTGAACAGGCAAGCCTCTCAGGCTGGTGAGTGATAGTCAGCACTGATCCTCTAAGAGGGAATCTCTCCACTTTGCCCTCTGCACCCTTGTTGCTGCACTCTCCTCCGTGTCTCCGAAGCTTTCCCCTGCCCACCCCATCTCCAAATATGTAGGGGTTTTCTAGAGTGTGGAAACTTTTCCTCCTTCACCTCTCCCTCCCAGAGGTACAGGTCCCATCTCTATTCTTTTGTTTCTGTTTTTTCTTTTGCTCTACCCAGGTACGAGAGGATTTTCATGTCTTTTGGGAAGTCTAAGGTCTTCTGCCAGTGTTCAGTAGGTTTTCTGTAGGATTTGTTACACATGTAGGTGTATGTTTGTTGTATTTGTGGGGAGAAAGGTGATCTCTACATCTTAATCCTCAGCCATCTTAACCATAGTCCTTGGTTATCCATTTTAAATATAGCAGTGTGTACATGTCAATCCCATGGTCCCTAACTATCCCTCTCCCCCACCCTTCCCACTGGTGACCATAAGTTTGTTCTCTAAGTCTGTGAGTCGGTTTCTGTTTTATAAATAACTTCATTTGTAACATTTCTTTTTAGATTCCACATATAAGTGATGTCATATGATATTTCTTTGTCTGACATGTCACTCAGTATAACAATACCTAGGTCCATCCATGTTGCTGCAAATGGCATTATTTCATTCTTTTTAATGGCTGAGTAATATTCCATTGTATATCTGTACCATATTTTCTTAATCTATTCCTCTGTTGATGGACATTTATGTTGCTTCCATATCTTGGCGATTGTAAACAGTGCTGCAATGCACATTGGGGTGCATGTATCCTTTTGGACCATGTTTTTCTCTGGCTATATGCCCAGGAGTGGGATTGCAAAATCATTCAGTAGCTCTAGGTTTAGTTTTTCAATGAACCTCCATGCTGTTCTCCATAGTAGCTGTACCAATTTACTTCCCACCAACAGTGTATGAGGGTTCCCTTTTCTCAAAACCCTCTCCAGCATTTATTGTTTCTAGATTTTTTGATGATGGCCATTCTGACAGGTGTGAGATGATATCACATTGTAGTTTTGATTTGCATTTCTCTAATGATTAATGATGTTGAGCATTCTTACATGTGTTTGTTGGGACTCTGTATATCTTCTTTGGAGAAATGTCTATTTGGGTCATCTGCACATTTTTGGATTGGGTTGTTTGTTTTTTTCCTACTGAGCTGCATGAGTTGCTTATAAATTTTGGAGATAAATAAGGAAACAAAAGCTTTAAATGATATATTAAACAAGATGGACTTATTTGAAGTTTATAGGAAATTCCAACCCAAAACAGCAGAATACAGTTTCTTCTCAAGTACTCATGGAACATTCTCCAGGATAGGTCATATCTTGGGTCACAAATTAAGCCTTAGTATATTTTAAAAAATTGAAATCGTATCAAGTATATTTTCTGACAACAACACTATGAGACTAGATATCAATTACAGGAAAAGATCTGTGAAAAATAAAAACACATGGAGGCTAAACAATACACTACTTAATAACCAAGTGATCACTGCAGAAATTAAAGAGAAAATTAAAAAATACCTAGAAACAAATGACATTGGAGACAGGATGTCCCCAAACCTATGGGTTTTCTGCAAAAGCAGTTCTAAGAGGGAATTTTATAGCAATAAAATCCTACCTTAAGAAACAGGAAATATCTCGATTAACAACCTAACCTTGCACCTAAAGCAATTAGAGAAAGAAGAACAAGAATACCCCAAAGTTAGCAGAAGGAAAGAAATAAAAAAGATCAGATCAAAAATAAATGAAAAATAAATGAAGGAAATGATAGCAAAGATCAATTAAACTAAATCAAGAAAAAAAGGGAGAAGACTCAAATGAATAGAATTAGAAATGAAAATGGAGAAGTAACAAGTGACACTGTAGAAATACAAAAGATTATTCGAGATTAATACAAGAAATTTTATGCCAATAAAATGAACAACATGGAAGAAATGGACAAATTCTTAGAAATGCTCAACGTGCCGAGACTGAACCAGGAAGAAATAGAAAATATGAACAGCCCAATCACAAGCACTGAAATTGAAACTGTGCTTAAAAATCTTCCAACAAACAAAAGCCCAGGACCAGATGGCTTCACAGGCGAATTCTATCAAACATTTAGAGAAGAACTAACACCTATCTTTCTCAAACTCTTCCAAAAGATAGCAGAGGGAGGAACACTTCCAAACTCATTCTATGAGGCCACCATCACTGTGATACCAAAAGCAGACAAAAACATCACAAAGAAAGTAAACTACAGGCCAATATCACTGATGAACATAGATGAAAAAATCCTCAGCAAAATACTAGCTAACAGAATCCAACAACACAGTAAAAGGATCATACACCATGATCAGTGGGGTTAATTCCAGGAATGACAGGATTCTTCAATATACGCAAATCAATCAACATGATACACCATATCAACAAACTGAAGGAGAAAAAACATAT
>NC_041234.1:54328613-54329516 GCF_002837175.3 Physeter macrocephalus
GCTAATTAATGAATTTGGTAAAGTAGCAGGATACAAAATTAATGCACAGAAATCTCTGGCATTCCTATACACTAATGATGAAATATCTGAAAGTGAAATTAAGAAAATACTTCCATTTACCATTGCAACAAAAAGAATAAAATATCTAGGAATAAACCTACCTAAGGAGACAAAAGACCTGTATGCAGAAAATTATAAGACACTGATGAAAGAAATTAAAGATGATACAAATAGATGGAGAGATATACCATGTTCTTGGATTGGAAGAATCAACATTGTGAAAATGACTCTACTACACAAAGCAATCTATAGATTCAATGCAATCCCTATCAAACTACCACTGGCATTTTTTACAGAAATGGAACAAAAAATTTCACAATTTGTATGGAAACACGAAAGACCACAAATAGCCAAAGCAAGCCTGAGAATGAAACATGGAGCTGGAGGAATCAGGCTCCCTGACTTCAGGCTATACTACAAATTTACATTAATCAAGACAGTATGGTACTGGCACTAAAACAGAACTATAGATCAATGGAATAGGACAGAAAGCCCAGAGATAAACCCACACATATATGGTCACCTTATCTTTGATAAAGGAGGCAAGAATACACAGTGGATAAAGAACAGCCTCTTCAATAAATGGTGCTGGGAAAACTGAACAGGTGCATGTAAAAGTATGAAATTAGAACATTCCCTAACACCATACACAATAATAAACTCAAAATGGGTTAAAGACCTAAATGTAAGCCGGACACTATCAAACTCTTAGAGGAAAACATAGGCAGAACACTCTATGACATAAATCACAGCAAGATCCTTTTTGACCTATCCCCTAGAGAAATGGAAATAAAAATAAAAGTAAACAAATGGGACCTAATGAAACTTAAAAGCTTTTGCACA
>NC_041234.1:54329607-54355763 GCF_002837175.3 Physeter macrocephalus
AAATAAAAACAAAAATAAACTAATGGGACCTAATGAAACTTAAAAGCTTTTGCACATCAAAGGATACCATAGACAAGACCAAAAGACAACCCTCAGAGTGGGAGAAAATATTTGCAAATGAAGCAGCTGACAAACGATTAATTTCCAAAGTTTACAAGCAACTCATGCAGCTCAATAACAAAAAAGAAAAAAACCCAATCCAAAAATGGGCAGAAGACCTAAAGAGACATTTCTCCAAAGAAGATATGCAGATTGCCAACAAACACATGAAAGAATGCTTAACATCATTAATCATTAGAGAACTGCAAATCAAAACTACAATGAGATATCATCTCACACCAGTCAGAATGGCCATCATCAAAAAATCTAGAAACAGTAAATACTGGAGAGGGTGTGGAGAAAAGGGAACCCTCTTGCACTGTTGGTGGGAATGTAAATTGATACAGCCACTATGGAGAACAGTATGGATTTTCCTTAAAAAAGTACAAATAGAACTACCATATGACCCAGCAATCTCTCTACTGGGCATATACCATTAGAAAATCATAATTCAAACAGTGTCATGTACCACAGTGTTCATTGCAGCTCTATTTACAATAGCCAGGACATGGAAGCAACCTACGTGTCCATCAACAGATGAATGGATAAAGAAGATGTGGCACATATATACAATGGAATATTACTCAGCCATACAAAGAAACGAAACTGAGTTATTCGTAGTGAGGTGGATGGACATGGAGTGTCTCATACAGAGTGAGGTAAGTCAGAAGGAGAAAAACAAATACCATATGCTAACACATATGTATGGAATCTAAGAAAAAAAATTTCATAAAGGGCCTAGGGGTAGGACGTGAATAAAACACAGACCTACTAGAGCATGGACTTGAGGATATGGGGAGGGGGAAGGGTAAGCTGGACTAGAGCATGGACTTGAGGGTACACTACCAAACGTAGGGTGGATAGCTAGTGGGAAGCAGCTGCATGGCACAGGGAGATCAGCTAGGTGGTTTGTGAACACCTAGAGGGGAGGGATAGGGATGGTGGGAGGGAGGGGGATGCAAGAGGGAAGAGATATGGGAACATATGTATATGTATAACTGATTCACTTTGTTGTAAAGCAGAAACTAACACACCATTGTAAAGCAATTATACTCCAATAAAGATGTTAAAAAAATAAGCTACAAGGATATATTGTACAACACGAGGAATATAGCCAATATTTTATAATAACTATAAATGGAGTGTAAACTTTAAAATCTGTGATTCACTGTATTGTACATCTGTAACATATAATTTTATACATCACCTGTACTTCAATTAAAAAAAGGAAGCTATTGTTGTACCTACCTTCATGAAGCACAAGTTTCTTGAGAAGAAATTGTCAGGAAGTATAGGATGAATGATCTCCGAGATATATACAGTTCAGTGAATAGAGCAAAGATCATTAACTGTGCAGGTAGAAAGGGAATGAATATATAATATGCTTCTGTATCACAGAGTGTCATAAGAAGGATTCATGGGGAACAGCTAAGTGGTTTTCTCTAGTAAAGGGAACAGGAACCAAAGATCAGGGGTTCAATAAAGACTTACTTTCCCTTGAAAAAAAAACTGTAAAAACACAAACACTTGCAGGCTAAACAATATGCTACTAAACAAGCAATGGATCAATGAAGAAATCAAAGAGGAAAACAAAAAATACCTAGAGACAAATGAAAATGAAAGCGCAATGACCCAAAACCTATGGGATGCAGTAAAAGCAGTTCTAAGAAGGAAGTTTATAGCAATACAATCCTACCTCAAGAAAGAAGAAAAATCTCAAATAAACAACCTAACCTTACACCTAAAGCAATTAGAGAAATAAGATCAAACAAAACCTAAAATTAGTAGAAGGAAAAAATCATAAAGATCAGAGCAGAAATAAATGAAATAGAGAGAAAGAAAACAATAGCAAAGATCAATGAAACGAAAAGATGTTTCTTTGAAAAGATAAACAAAATTGATAAACCTTTAACCAGAGGCATCAAGGAAAAGAGGGAGAGGACTCAATAGAATTAGAAGTGAAAAACAAGTTACAACAGACACCACAGAAATACAAAAGATCATAAGAGACTTCTAAAAGCAACTGTATGCCAATAAAATGGACAACCTGGAATTAATGGACAAATTCTTAGAAAGGTACAACCTGCCAAGACTGAACCAGGAAGAAATAGAAAATATGAACAGACCAATCACAAGCACTGAAGTTGAAACTGATTTAAATACTCCCAACAAAGTCCAGGACCTGATGGCTTCACAGGTGAATTCTATCAAACACTTAACATATATTTTAATTGTGTTTTTTCTTTTCTTGCTGTTGAGTTGTAGGAGTGGAACATATATCTAGATATGAACCCCTTATCGGACATATTCTTTCCAAATATTTTTCCCATCCTGTGGATTGCCTTTTCACTGCTCATTGTATCCTTTGTTGGATAGATTTTCTTATTTTGATATAGACCAATTCATTGATTTTCTTGTTGTTCACTGTTATTTTGGTGTCATGTACAATAAATCATTGCCAAATCCAAGTTTATGAAGATCTTCCACTATGTTTCCTTCTAAGAGCTTTAAAGCTTTAGCTCAAATATTTATGTCTTTGATCCAGTTTGAGTCAATTTTTATATGGTATAAAGTAAGAGTCCAGCTATATTCCTTTGTATGTGGATATCTAGTTTTCCAAAACCATTTGTTCAAAAAACTTGTCTTTTCCCCATTGTGTGGTCTTGGCACACTCATCAAAAATTATTTTACTATGTACATGAAGGCTTTATTCTGGGTATGCATTCTGTTTCCTTGTTCTGTACTCCTTTCTTTATGCCAGTACCCCAACTTTTTTATTCCCCAATTTTATAAAGATATATTTGACATATAACATTGTGTATGCTTATGGTGTACAATGTGATGATTTAATGATTGTATATATTATGAAGTGATTGCTATAATTAAGATAGTTGACACATCCATCATCTTACATAATTACCATTTTTTGTGTGTAGCGAGAACATTTGAGTTCTACTCTCTTAGTGACTTTTAAGTATACAATAGAGTTTTGTTAACTGTAGTCACCATGCTGTATATTAGATCCCTAGAATTGATGCATCTTAAAACTGGAAGTTTATACCCTTTCTTCACTATTGTAAATAATGCTGCAATGAACATGGGAGCACAGATATCTCTTTGAGGTAATGAATTCAGTTCCTTCAGATATGTATCCAGAACTAGGTAAAATTTTTAATTTTACTCCATTTTTAATTTTGGGAAGAACGTCCATCTGTTTCCCACAGTTGCTGCACAAATCTGTATTCCAACGAACAGAACACAAGGGTTAGTTTTCTCCGTATCATTCCCAGCAGTTGGTATATCTTGTCTTTTGGATAATTGCCATCCTAACAGGAGTGAGATGACATTTCATTGTGATTTTGATTTGCATTTCCGGCATGATTAGTGATGTTGAGCATCTCTTCTTATACCTTTTGGTCATTCATCTTCTTTGGAAAAAATTCTGCTAAGTTCCTTTGCCCATTTAAAAATCAACATATTTAATTAATTAATTAGTTTATTTATTTATTTATTTGCTCTTTAGATGTATGTGTTCTTTATACACTTTCAATATTAACTTCTTATTCAGTATATACTGTGCAAATATTTTCTCCTACTCTGTAGGCTGCCTTTTCATTTTGTTGGTTGACTGCTTCTTCTTCTGTGCAGAAGCTGTTTAGCATCATAGAGTTCAACTTGTTTATTTTTAAATTTTTGCTTCACTTTCCATGTCCTATCCAAAATAACATTGCCAAGACAAATGTCAAGGAGATTTCCCCCTATGTTTTCTTTCAGAACTTTTATTGCTTCAGATCTTACATTTAATTCTTTAATCTACTTTGAGATAATTTTTGTGAATGGTGTAAGATAAGGGTGCAATTTCTTTTTTCTTTCTTTTTTTTGTATGTGAATATTCAGTCTTTTCTACAACATTTATTGAAGTGACAGCCTTTTCTGTTGATCATTCTTGGGTCCCTTTTCAAATATTATTTAAGTATAAATACTTGGGTTTATTTCTGGGATCTCAATGTTGTTCCATTAGTCTTTGGGTCTATCTTTATGTTAGTATCATACTGTTTGACTAGTATAGCTTTGTAATATAGTTTGAAATAAAGAATTGTGATGTCTCAAATGGTGTTTTTCATTCTCAGATTAATTTCACTATTTAGGGATTTTAGTGTTTTTCTTTCATATTTTACTTTATTTTTTAACATTGTGTTGGAGTATAATTGCTTTAAAATTGTGTTTTAGTTTCTGCAGTATAACAAAGTGAATCAGCTATAAGTATATATATATATATATATATCCCCATATCTCCTCCCTCATAAACCTCCCTCCCATGCTCCTTATCCCACCCCTCTAGGTGGACACAAAGTATGAAGCTTATCTCCCTGTTCTATGTGGCTGCTTCCCACTAGCTATCTATTTTACATTTGGTATTGTATATATGTCCACGCCACTCTCTCATATCATCCCAACTTAACCTTCCTGCTTCCCCTGTCCTCATGTCCATTCTCTATGTCTGTGTCTTTATTCCTGTCCTGCCCCAAAGTTTTTAACAACCTTTTTTTAAATTTAGATTCCATATATATGTGTTAGGATACGTTGTTTTTCTCTTTTTGACAAACTTCACACTGTATGACAGTCTCTAGGTCCATCCAACTCACTACAAATAACGCAATTTCGTTTCTTTTTATGGCTGAGTAAAATTCCATTGTATATATGTGCCACATCTTCTTTATCCATTCATCTGTCGATGGGCACTGAGGTTACTTCCATGTCCTGGCTATTGTAAATAGAGCTGCAGGGAACATTGTGGTACATGACTCTTTTTAAGTTATGGTTTTCTCAGGGTATAAGCCCAGTAGTGGGACTGATGGGTCATGTGGTAGTTCTATTTTTACTTTTTTAAGGAACCTCCATACTGTTCTCCATAGTGGCTGTATCAATTTACATTCCCACCAACAGTGCAAGAGGGTTCGCTTTTCTCCACAACCTCTCCAGCATTTATTGTTTGTAGATTTTTTGATGATGGCCATTCTGACTGCTGTGAGTTGATACCTCATTGTACTTTTGATTTTTATTTCTCTAATGATTAGTGATGTTGAGCATCCTTTCATGTGTTTGTGGGCAATCTGTATATCTTCTTTGGAGAAATGTCTATTTAAGCCTTCTGTCCATTTTTGGATTGGGTTCTTTTTTCTTTGGATATTGAGCTGCATGAGCTGTTTGTATATTTTGGAGATTAATCCTTTGACAGTTCCTTGATTGGCAAATATTTGCTCCCATTCTGAAGGTTGTCTTTTTGTATTGTTTATGATTTCCTTTGCTGTGCCAACTTTTAAGTTTCATTAGGTTCCATTTATTTATTTTTGTTTTTATTTACATTTCTGTAAGAGGTGGGTCAAAAAGGATCTTGCTGTGATTTATGTCATAGAGTGTTCTGCCTATGTTTTCTTCTAAGAGTTTTATAGTGTCTGGCCTTACATTTAGGTCTTTAATCCATTTTGAGTTTATTTTTGCGTATGGGGTAAGGGAATGTTCTAATTTCATTCTTTTACATGAGGGTTTCCAGTTTTCCCAGCACCATTTATTGAAGAGGCTGTCTTTTCTCCCTTGTATATTCTTGCCTACTTTATCTAATATAAGTTGACCACATGTGCATGGGTTTATCTCTGGGCTTTCTATCTGTTCCATTGGTCTATATTTGTGTTTTTCTGCCACTACCATTCTGTCTTGATTACTGTAGCTTTGTAGTATTGTCTAAATTCTGTAAGCCGGATTCCTCCAGCTCTGTTTTCCTTTCTCAAGGTTGCTTTGGGTATTCGGGGTCTTTTGTGTTTCCACTCAAACTGTGAAATTTTTTGTTCTAGTTCTGTGAAAAATACCATTGGTAGTTTGATAGGGATTGCATTGAATCTGTAGATTGCTTTGAGTAGTATAGTCTTTTCACAATGTTGACACTTCCAATACAAGAACATGGTATAGCTCTCCATCTGTTTGTACAGTCTAATTTCTTTCACCAGTGTCTTATAGTTTTCTGCCTACAGGTCTTTGGTCTCCTTAGGTAGGTTTATTCCTAGCTATTTTATTCTTTTTCTTGCAATGTAAATGGGAGTGTTTCCTTAATTTCTCATTCAGATTTTTCATCATTAGTGTATAGGAAGGCAAGAGATTTCTGTGCATTAATTTTGTATTTTGCTACATTCCCAAATTCCTTGATTAACTCTGGTAGTTTTATGGTAACATCTTTAGGATTCTCTATGTATAGTATCATGTCATCTGTAAACAGTGACAGCTTTAATTCTTCTTCTCCAATTTGGATTCATTTTTTTTCATTTTTTTCTGATTGCTGTCGTTAAAACTTCTGAAACTGTTGAATAATAGTGATGAGAGTGGGCAACCTTGTCGTGTTCCTGATCTTAGTGAAAAAGGTTTCAGTCACTCTCCAATGAGAATGATGTTGCCTGTGTGTTTGTCATATATGGCCTTTATTATGTTGAGGTAAGTTCCCTCTATGCCTGTTTCTGGAGTGTTTTTATTATAAATGGGTGTTGAATTTGTCAAACACTTTTTCTGCATTTGTTAAGATGATCATATGGTTTTTCCCCTTCAATTTTTTAATATGGTTTATCACATTGATTGATTTGTGGGTATTGAAGAATCCTTGCATTCCTGGGATAAACCCCACTTGATCATGGTGTGTGATGCATTTAATGTGCTGCTGGATTCTTTTTGCCAGTATTTTGTTGAGGATTTCTACATTTATGTTCACCAGTGCTGTTGACATATAGTTTTATTTTTTGTGATATCTTTGTCTACTTTTGGTTTCAGTGTGTTGGTGGCTTCATACAATGTGTTTGGGAGTGTTCCTCACTCTGCTATATTTTGGCAGAATTTGAGAAGGACTGGTGTTAGCTCCTCTCTAAATATTTGATAGAATTCGCCTGTGAATCCATCTGGTCCTGGGCTTCTGTTTGTTGAAAGATTTTTAATCACAGTTTCAATTTCATTGCTTGTAATTGGTCAATTTATATTATTTAAATTTATAAATATTTATATTTCTTCCTGTTTCAGGAATTTAGACACTGTGCATGGTTCTCTATAGAATGTTAAGAGCTAAAAATATTGACTCAAAAATAATTTTTAGCTCCAAAATGCAATAATGTAAAATTTAAAATATTAAAGCTCTATTTAAATAGAAAGCTATAAAATGTAATGCTTTAGTTTGTTGGAAGAGTTTTAATCACAGTTTCAATTTCAGTGCTTGTGATTGGTCTGTTCACATTTTCTATTTCTTCCTGGTTCAGACTCGGCAGGTAGTGCATTTCTAAGAATTTGTCCATTTCTTCCAGGTTGCCCACTTTATTGCCATATAGTTGCTTGTATTAATCTCTCATGATCCTTTGTATTTCTCCACTGTCAGTTGTTACTTCTCCTTTTTCATTTCTAATTCTATTGATTTGAGTCTTCTCCCTTTTTTTCTTGATGAGCCTGGTTAATGGTTTATCAATTTTTTTAATCTTCTCAAAGAACCAGCTTTCAGTTTTATTGATCTTTGCTATCATTTCCTTCCTTTCTTTTTCATTTATTTCTGATCTGATCTTTATGATTTCTTTCCTTCTACTAACTTTGGGTTTTGTTGTTGTTGTTCTTCTTCTTCTTTCTCTAATTGCTTTAGGAGTAAAGTTAGGTTGCTTATTTGAGTAGTTTCTTGTTTCTTGAGGTAGGATTGTATTGTTATAAATTTCCCTATAAGAACTGCTTTTGCTGTATACCATAAGTTTTGGGTCATCGTGTATTCATTGTCTTTTGCTTCTTGATATTTAAAAATTTCCTCTTTGATTTCTTCAGTGATTTCTTGGTTATTTTGTAGCATATTGTTTAGCCTCCGTGTGTTTTTGTTTATTACTGATTTTTTCCTGTAATTGATATATAGTCTCATAGGGTTGTGGTCGGAAAAGATACTTGATACGATTTCAATTCTCTTAAATTTACCGGTGCTTGATTTGTGACTCAAGGTTTGATCTATCCTGGAGAACGTTCCATGAGCCCTTGACAAGAAAGTGTATTGTGTTGTTTTTGGATGGCGTGTCCTATAAATATCAATTAAGTACATATTGTTTAATGTATCATTTAAAGCTTGTGTTTCCATATTTATTTTCATTTTGGATGATCTGTCCATTGGTGAAAGTGGGGTGTTAAGGTCCCCTACTATGTTTGTGTTACTGTCAATTTCCTCTTTTATCACTGTTAGCATTTGACTTATGTATTGAGGTGTTCGTATGTGGGGTGCATAAATATTTACAATTGTTATGTCTTCTTCTTAGATTTATCCCTTGATCATTATGTAGTGTCCTTCTTTGTCTCTTGTAATAGTCTTTATTTTAAAGTCTATTTTGTCTGATATGAGAATTGTTACTCCAGCTTTCTTTTGATTTCCAGTTGCATGGAATATCTTTTTCTATCCCCTCACTTTTAGTCTGTATGGGTCCCTTGGTCTGAAATCGTTCTCTTGTAGACAGCATATAAATGGTTCTTGTTTTTGTAACCATTCAGCTAGTCTATGTCTTTTGATTGGAGCATTTAATCCATTTACATTTAAGGCAATTATCGATATGTATGTTTCTATTACCATTTTCTTAATTGTTTTGGGTCTGTTATTGTAGGTCTTTTCCTTCTCTTGAGTTTCCTGCCTAGAAAAGTTCCTTTAGCATTTGTTGTAAACCTGGTTTGGTGGTGGTGCTGAATTCTCTTAGATTTTGCTTTTCTGTAAAGGTTTTAATTTCTGCATCGAATCTGAATGAGATCCTTGCTGGTTAGAGTAATCTTCATTGTAAGTTTTTCCCTTTCATCACTTTAAGTATGTCCTGTCACACCCTTCTGGCTCGCAGAGTTTCTTCTTAGAAATCAGCTGTTAACGTTATGGGGATTCCATTGTATGTTATTTGTTGCTTTTTCCTTGCTGCTTTTAATATTTTTTCTTTGTATTTATTTTTGATAGTTTGATTAGTATGTGTCTTGGCATGTTTCTCCTTGGATTTATCCTGTATGGGACTCTCTGCCCTTTCTCAACTTGATTGACTATTTCCTTTCCCATATTAAGGAAGTTTTCAACTATAATCTCTTCAAGTAAATTCTCAGTCCCTTTCTTTTTCTCTTCTTCTTTTGGGACTCCTATAATTCGAATGTTGGTGCATTTAATATTATCTCGTGGTTCTCTGAGACTGTCCTCAATTCTTTTCATTCTTTTTTTTTATTCTGCTCTGTGATAATTATTTCCACTTTTTTATCTTCCATGTCACTTATCTGTTCTTCTGCATCAGTTATTCTGCTATTGATTCCTTCTTAAAATTTTTAAATTTCATTTATTGTGTTGTTCAATATTGTTTGCTCTTTATTTCTTCTGGGTGCTTTTTAAACTTTTATTTTAATTTCTCCATTTTATTTCCAAGATTTTGTCTCATCTTTACTATCATTAGTCTGAATTCATTTTCAGGTCCACTGCCTATTTCTTCTTCATTTGTTTGGTCTGGTGGGTTCTTAGCTTGTTCCTTCATCTGCTGTTTATTTCTCTGTCCTCTCATTTTGCTTTACTTACTGCATTTGAGGTCTGCTTTTTGCAGGATGCAAGGTTGTAGTTCCCATTGTTTTTGGTGTCTGCCCTCAGTGGGTATGGTTGATTCAGTGACTTGTGTAGTCTTCCTGCTGGAGGGTACTGGTGCCTGTGTTCTTGTGAATGAGGCTGGATCTTTTGTTTCTGGTAGGGAGGATCGTGTCCAGTGGTGTGTTTTGGGGTGTATGTGACCCTATTATGATTTTAGGCAGCCTCTCTGCTAATTGGTGGGGTTGGATTCCTCTCTTGTTAGTTGTTTCATATGGTGTGTCTAGTACTGTAGTTTACTGCTTATGGTGTGGAGCTGGGTCTTAGCATTCAGTCGGAGATCTCTGGGAGAGCTTTCACTGTTTTGTATTACATGGGGCCAGGAGGTGTCTGGTGGTCCAATGTCCTGAAGTCAGCTCTCCCTGCTAAGAGGCTCAGGACTGACACACAGCAGGAGCACTAAGACCATGTCAGCCACGTGGCTCAGAAGAAAAGGGATAAAATAAAATAAAAATTAAATAAAATAATATAAATGTTATTAAAATAAAAATATTAAAAATTAAAAAATTTAAAAACTATTACAAAAAAGAAGGAAAGAAGAGAGCCACCAAACCAATTAACAAACCCACCAGTGATAACTAGTGCTAAAAACTATACTAAAAAAAAATAGAAAAAATAGATAGACAGAACCCTAGGACAAATGGTAAAATCAAAGCTATATGGACAAAATCACACAAAGAATCATACACATACACACTCACAAAAAGAGAAAAAGGAAAATAATATGTATATATATATAAAATGAAGGAAGAGAGCAACCAAATCAATAAACAAATCTACAAATGGTAATGAGCTCTAAATACTAAACTATGATAAACAGATACCAGAAACAAATTAGATGCAGAAAGCAAACCCAGTGTACAGTTGCTCCCAAAGTCCACCACCTCAATTTTGGGATGATCTTTTTCTATTCAGGTATTCCACAGATGCAGGATGCATCAAGTTGATTGCAGAGATTTAATCCACTGCTCCTGAGGCTGCTGGGAGAAATTTCCCTTTGTCTTCTTTGTTTGCACAGCTCCTGGGCTTCAGCTTTGGATTTGGCCCTGCCTCTACATGTAGGTCGCCTGAAGGCATCTGTTCTTCACTCAGACAAGACGGGGTTAAAGTAGCAGCTGATTAGGTGGCTCTGGCTCACTCAGGTCCGGGGTAGGGATGGGTATGGAATGCAGGGTGAGACTGCATTGATAGAGGCCAGCATGACGTTGCAATAGCCTGAGGCATGCTGTGTGTTCTCCTGGTAAAGTTGTCCCTGGATCACAGGACCCTGGCAGTGGAGGGCTGCACAGGCTCCCAGAAGGAGAGATGTGGATAGTGACCTGTGCTTGCACACAGGCTTCTTAGTGGCTGTAGCAGCAGCCTTAATGTTTCATGCCCGTCTCTGGTATCCATGCTGAAAGCCACATCTCGTGCTAGTCTCTGGAGCTGATTTAGGCAGTGCTCTGAATCCTCTCTCCTTGTGCACCTCAAAACAGTGGTCTCATGCCTGTTTGGCAGTTCCAGACTCTTTTCCGGACTCCCTCCTTGCTAGCTGTGGTGCACTAGCCCCCTTCAAGCTGTGTTCATGCATCCAACCCCAGTCCTCTCCCTGGGATCTGAAATCTGAAGCTCAAGACTTAGCTCCCAGCCCCCACCCTCTCTGACGAGTGAGCAGGCAAGCCTCTTAGTCTGGTGAGTGCTGGTCTGCACCAATCCTCTGTATGGGAATCTCTCCTCTTTGCCCTCTGCACCTCTGTTGCTGCACTCTCCTCCACAGTGTCCACCCCGTCTCCATCAGTGAAATGGATTCCTAGTGTGTGTAAATTTTCCTCCTTCACAGCTCCCTCCCAGAGGTGCAGGTCTGGTCTCTATTCTTTTGTCTCTGTTTTTTTCTTTTTTCTTTTGCTCTACCCAAGTACATGGGGAGTTTCTTGCCTTTTGGAAGTCTGAGGTATTTTGCCAGTGTTCAGTAGTTATTCTGTAGGAGCTATTCCACATGTAGATGTATTTTTGTTGTATTTGTGGGGAGGAAGTTGATCTCCTCATCTTCTTCACCATCTTGAAAGTCCTCTCCCTTTTTCACATGTTTCAGGTTTGTTTTTTCTATTTCTATAAAAAATGCTGTAACAATTGTAAATATTTATGCACCCAATATAGAAGCACCTCAATATATAAGGCAAATGCTAACAGCCATAAAAATGGAAATTGACAGTAACATAATCACAATAGTGGAGGAATTTAACACCCGACTTACAATAATGGACAGATCATCCAGACAGAAAATTAAAAAGGAAACAAAAGTCTTAAATGAAACATTAAACCACATAGACTTATTTGATATTTATAAGATGTTCCATATGAAAGCAGCAAAATGCACTTTCTTCTCAACTGTGTACAGAACATTCTCCAGGATAGATCACATCTTGGGTCACAACTCAATCCTCAGTAAATTTAAGAAAATTGAAATCATATCAAGCATCATTTCTGACCAATGCTATGAAATGAGAAATCAATTATAGGAACAAAAACTGTAAAAAACATGAACACGTGGAGGCTAAACAATATATACTAAATAACCAAGAGATCACTGAGGAAATCAAAGAGGAAATCAAAAAATACCTAGAGAAAAATGACAATGAAAACACTATGACCCAAAACCTAAGGGATGCAGCAAAAACAGGTTTAAGAGCGACAATTATAGCAATACAATCTTACCTCAAGAAACAAGAAAAATCTCAAATAAACAACCTAACCTTACACCTAAAGCTACTAGAGAAACTAGCACAAACAAAACCCAAAGTTACTAGAAGGAAAGAAATCATAAAGATCTGAGCAGAAATAAATGAAATACAAAGAAAACAATAACAAAGATCAATGAAACTAAAAGCTGGTTCTTTGAGAAGATAAACAAAATTGATAAATTTTTAGCCAGACTCATCAAGAATAAAAGGGATAGGACTCAAATAAATAAAATGGGAAATGAAAAACAGAAGTTACAGTGGACACCACAGAAATACACAGGATTATAAGAGACTACTATAAGAAACTATATGCCAATAAAATGGACAACCTAGAAGAAATGAACAAATTCGTAGAAATGTACAACCTTCCAAGACTGAACCAGGAAGAAATAGAAAATATGAACAGACTAATCACAAGTACTGAAATTGAAACTGTGATTTAAAATCTTCCAACAAACAAAAGTCCAGTACCAGATGGCTGCACAGGCAAATTTTATCAAACATTTAGTGAAGAGTTAAAACCTACCCTTCTGAAACTCTTCCAATAATTTGCAGAGGAAGGCCACCATAACCCTGATACCAATACCAGACAAAGATATCATGCAAAAAAGAACGTTACAGGCCAATATCACTGATGAACATAGACACCACAATCTTCAACAAAATACTAGCAAACAGAACCCAACAACACATTAAAAGGATCATACACCATGACCAGGTGGGATTTATCCCGGGGATACAAGGATTTTACAATATATGCAAATCAATCAGTGTGATACACCACATCATAAATTGAAGAATAAAAACCATATGATCATGTCAGTAGATGCAGAAAAAGCTTTTGACAAAATTCACCACCCATTTCTGATAAAAACTCTCCAGGAGTGGGCATAAAGGGAACCTAACTCAACATAATAAAGGCCATATATGCCAAACCCACAGCAAACATCTTCTCAACATTGAAAAACTGAAAGACTTTCCTCTAAGATCAGGAACAAGACAAGGATATCCACTCTTGCCATTATTATTCAACACCGTTTTGGAAGTCCTCACCATGGCAATCAGAGAATAAAATGAAATAAAAGGAATCCAAATTGGAAAAGAAGAAGTAAAAGTATCACTGTTTGCAGGTTACATGATATTATACATAGAAAATCCTAAACATGCTACCAGAAAACTACTCGAGATCATCAATGAATTTGGCAAAGTTTCAGGATAAAAAATTAATAAACAGAAATCTCTTGCATTTCTATACGGTAACAACAAAAGATCAGAAGGAGAAATCAAGGAAACATTCCCACTTACCACTGCATCAAAAAAAATAAAATACCAGAAATTTTCAAGATGGTAGAAGAGTAAGACGTGGACATCAACTTCCTCCCCACAAATACATTTACATGTGGAACAACTCTTACAGAACACTGACTGAATGCAGGCAGAATACTTCAGACTTCCCAAAAGGTATATAATTTTTTTTCCTTTTTCTCTATTTGTGACTGTTTGTGTATGCTTCTTTCTGTGATTTTGTCTGTATAGCTTAGCTTTTACAATTTGTCCTAGGGTTCCATCTGTCCATTTTTTCTTTTTTGATTTTCAGTATAGTTTTTAGTGCCTGTTGTCATTGGTGGATTGTTTTTTTTGGTTTGGTTGCTCTCTTCTTTGTTTCTTTTTTAAAAATATTACTTAAAAATTTTTTTCTTTCTAATAATTTATTTATCTTGTATTTTAATAACTTTATTTTATTTATTTATTTTTTCTTTCATTTTTTTATCCCTATAATTCTGAGCCATGTGGCTGACAGGGTCTTGATGCTCTGGCCGGGTATCAGGCCTATGCCTCAGAAGTGGGAGAGCTGAGTTCAGGACATTGGTCCACCAGAGACCTCCCAGATCCATGTAATATCAAACGGTGAAAGCTCTCCCAGAGATCTCCATCTCAATGCTAATAACCACCTCCACTCAACGACCAGCAAGCTACAATGCTGGACACCCTATGTCAAACAACTAGCAAGACAGGAACACAACCCTACCCATTAGCATAGAGGCTGCTTAAAATCATAATAAGGTCAAAGACACACCAAAACACACCACCAGACGTGGTCCTGCCCCCAAGAAAGACAAGATCCAGCCTCATCCACCAAAACACATGCACCAGGCCCCTCAACCAGGAAGCCTACACAGCCCACTGAACCAACATTAGCCACGGGTGGCACACACCAAAAACAACAGGAGCTACAAACCTGCAGCCTGTGAAAAGGAGACCCCAAACACAGTAAGTTAAGCAAAATGAGAAGACAGAGAAACACACAGCAGATGAAGGAGCAAGGTAAAAACCCATTGGACCAAACAAATGAAGAGGAAAGAGGCAGTCTATGTGAAAAAGGGTTCAGAGGTAAAGATGATCCAAAATCTTAGAAATAGAATGGAGAAAATACAGAAAAAAGTTTAACAAGGACCTAGAAGAACTAAAGAGCAAACAAACAATGATGAACAAAACAATAAATGAAATTAATAATTCTCTAGAGGGAATCAATAACAGAAAAACTGAGGCAGAAGAATGCATAAGAGACCTGGAAGATAAAAGAGTGGAAATAATTACCACAGAGCAGAATAAAGAAAAAAAAATCGAAAGAATTCATGACAGTCTCAGAGACCTCTGGGACAATAATAATGCACCAACATTTGAATAAAAGGGGTCCCAGAAGAAGAAGGGTAAAAGAAAGCTACTGAGAAAATATTTGAAGAGACTATAGTTGAAAACTTCACTAATATTGGAAAGGAAATAGTCAATCAAGTCAAGGAAGTACAGAGAGTCCCATACAGGATAAATCCAAGGAGAAACATGCAAAGACAAGTATTAATCAAACTACCAAAAATTTAATACAGAGAAAAAATATTAAAAGCAGCAAGTGAAAAACAACAAATAACATATTAGTTAATCCCCAAAAGGTAACAGCTGAACTTTCAGCAGAAACTCTGCAAGCCCGAAGGGAGTGGCAAGACATATTTAAATTGATGAAAGGGGAAAACCTACAACCAAGATTACTCTACCCAGCAAAGACCTCATTCACATTCTACAAAGAAATTAAAATCTTTACAGACAAGCATAAGCCAAGAGAATTCAGCACCAACAAACCAGCTTAACAAAAATTCTAAAGGAACTTCTCTAAGCAGGAAACACAAGAGAAGGAAAAGACCTACAACAAGAAACCCCCCAAAATAAAGAAAATGGTAATAGGAACATACATATCAATAACTACCTTAAGTGAAAATGAATTAATCTTCCAACCAAAGGACATAGACTGGCTGAATGTATACAAACACAAGGCCCGTATATATGTTGTTTACAAGACACCCACTTCAGACCTAGGGACACATACAGAGTGAAAATGAGGGGATGGAAAAAGGTATTCCACGCAAAGGGAAATCAAAGGAAAGCTGGAGTAGCAATTCTCATATCAGACAAAACAGACTTTAAAATAAAGACTTTTACAAGAGACAAAGAAGGACACTACATAATGATCAAGGGATCAATCCAGGAAATGGATATAACAGTTGTAAATATTTATGCACCCAACATAGGAGCACCACAATACATAAGGCAAATGCTAACAGCCATAAAGGGGTAAATCCACAGTAACACAATCACTATAGGGGTATTTAACATGCCACTTTCACCAATGGGGAGATCATCCAAAATGAAAACTAATAAGGAAACACAAGTTTTAAATGATAAACAACATGGATTTAATTTATATTTATAGGACACTCCATCCAAAAACAACAGAATACACATTCTTGTTAAGTGTTCATGGAATGTTCTCCAGGATAGATAATATCTTGGGTCACAAATCAAGCCTTGGTAAATTAAAGTAAATTGAAATTGTATCAACTATCTCTTCCAACAACAATGCTATGAGACTAGATAAAAATTATAGGAAAAACTCTGTAAAAATACAAACACACAGCGGTTAAACAATACAATACTTAATAGGCAAGAGATCACTGAAGAAATCAAAGAGGAAATAAAAAAATTACATAGAAAAAAATGACAATGAAAACATGACAACCCAAAACCTATGTGCTGCAGCAAAAGAAGTATTCAGAGGAAAGTTTATAGCAATACAGTCCTACCTCAAGAAACAAGAAACATCTCAAATAAACAATCTAACATTACTCTGAAAGCAATTAGAGAAAGAAGAACAAAAATCCCCAAAGTTAGCCAAAGGAAAGAAATAATAAAGATCAGAGAAGAAATAAATGAAAAATAAATGAAGGATACAATGGCAAAGATCAATAAAACTAAGAGCTGGTTCTTTTAGAAGATAAAAAAAATTGATAAACCATTAGGAAGACTCATCAAAAACAGGAAAAAAAGACTCAAATCAATAGAATTAGAAATGAAAATGGAGAAGTAAAAACTGACACTGCAGAATTAGAAAGGATAATCAGAGATTACTACAAGAAACTATAAGCCAATAAAGTGGACAACTGGGAAGAATTGGACAAATTCTTATAAAAGCACAACCTTCTGAGAATGAACTGTAAGAAATAGAAAATATAAGGAGACTAATCACGAGCAATGAAAATGAGACTGTGATTAAAAATCTTCCAACAAACAAAGGCCGAGGACCAAATGCCTTCACAGACGAATTCTATGAAACATTTAGAGAAGAGCTAACACCTATTCTTCTCAAACTCTTCCAAAATATTACAGAGGATGAAACACTCCCTAACTCATTCTACGAGGCCACCATCACCCTGATACCAAAACGTGACAAAAATGCCGCAAACAAAGAAAACTACAAACCAATATCACTGATGAACATAGATGCAAAAATCCTCAACAAGATAGTAGAAAACAATCCTACAGCACATAAAAAAGGATCATACACCATTATCAAGTGGGGTTTATCCAAGGAATGCAAGGATTCTTCAATATACACAAATCAATCAGTGTAGTATAACATATTAACAAATTGAAGGATAAAAACCATATGATCATCTCAATAGATGCAGAAAAAGATTTTGACAAAATTCAACACCCATTTATGATAAACACCCTCCAGAAAGTAGGCAGAGAGGGAACTTATCTCAGCATAATAAAGGCCATATATGACAAACCCACAACCAACATCATAATCAGTGGTGAAAAACTGAAACCATTTCCTCTAACATCAGGAACAAGACAAGGTTGTCCACTCTCACCACTATTATTCAACATAATTTTGGAAGTTTTAGCCACAGCAATCAGAGAAGAAAAAGAAATAAAAGGAATCCAAATGGAAAAGAAGAAGTAAAGCCATCACTGTTTGCAGATGACATGACACTATACCTAGCGAATCCTAAAGATGCCACGAGAAAACTACTAGAGCTAAGCTATGAATTTAGAAAAATATCAGGACACAAAATTAATGCACAGAAATGTCTTACATTACTATACACTAATGATGAGAAATCTGAAAGAGAAATTAAGGAAACACTCCCATTTTCCATTGCAACAAAAAGAATAAAATACCTAGGAATAAACCTACCTAAGGAGACAAAAGACCTGTATGCAGAAAACTATAAGACACTGGTGAAAGAAATTAAAGATGATACAAACAGATGGAGAGGTATACCATGTTCTCTGATTGGAAGAACAAACATTGTGAAAATGACTATACTGCCCAAAGCAATCTACAGATTCAATGCAATCCCTATCAAATACCAAGGGCATTTTTCACAGAAGTAGAACAAAAATTTTCACAATTTGTATGGAAACACAAAAGACCCCGAATAGCCAAAGCAATCTTGAGAATGAAAAACGGAGCTGGAAGAATCAAACTCTCAGACTTCAGACTACATTAGAAAGCTATGGTAATCAAGACAGTATGGTACTGGCACAGAAACAGAAATATAGATAAATGGAACAGGATAGAAGGCCCAGAGATAAACCCATGCACATATGGTCACCTTATTTTTGATAAAGGAGGCAGGAATATACAATGGAGAAAAGACAGCCTCTTCAATAAGTGGTGCCAGGAAATCTGGACAGCTACTTGTAAAAGAATGAAATTAGAACACTCCCTAACACCATACACAAAAATAAACTCAAAATGGATTAAATACCTAAATATAAGGCCAGACACTCTAAAGCATTTTCACTCTATGACGTACATCACAGCAAGATTTTTTTTGACCCACTTCGGAGAGAAATGGAAATAAAAACAAAAATAAACAAATGGGACCTAGTGAAACTTAAAAGCTTTAGCATAGCTAAAGAAAACATAAACAAGATGAAAAGACAATGCTCAGAATGGGAGAATTTATTTGCAAACGAAGCAACTAACAAAGGATTAATCCCCCAACTTTAGAAGCAGCTCATGCAGCTCATTATCAGAAAAACAAACTACCCAATCCAAAAATGGGCAGAAGACCTAAATAAATATTTCTCAAAAGAAGATACACAGGTTGCCAACAACCACATGAAAAGGATGCTCAACAGCACAAATCATTAGAGAAATACAAATCAAAACTACAATGAGGTATCACCTCATATCAGTCAGAATGGCCATCATCAAAAAAATCTACAAACAATAAATGCTGGAGAGGGTGTGGAGAAAAGGGAACCCTCTTGCACTGTTTGTGGGAATGTAAATTGATGCAGCCACTATGGAGAATAGTATGGAGTATCAATTAAAAACTAAAAATAGAACTACCATATGACCCAGCAATCCCACAACTGGGCATATACCCTGAGAAAACCATAATTCAAAAGGAGTCATGTACGACAATGTTCATTGCCTCTCTATTTATAATAGTCAGGACATGGGAGCAACCTAAGTGTCCATCAACAGATGAATGGAAAAAGATGTGGCACATATATATAATGGAACATTACTCAGTTATAAAAAGAAACGAAACTGAGTTATTTGTAGTGAGGTGGTTCAACATAGAGACTGTCATACAGAGTGAAGTAAGTCAGGAAGAGAAAAAAATACCATATTCTAACACATATATATGGAATCTAAAATAAAGGAAAAAAAGTGGTTCTGAAGAACGTATGGGCAGGACAGGAATAAAGATGTAGATGTAGGGAATAGACTTGAGGACACGGGGAGGGGGAAGGGTAATCTGGGATGAAGTGAGACAGTGGCATGGACATATATACATTACCAAATGTAGAATAGATAGCTAGTGGGAAGCAGCCGCATAGCACAGGGAGAGCAGCTCTGTGCTTTGTGACCACCTAGGGGGGTGGGATAGGGAGGATGGGTGGGAGACACAAGAAGAAGATATGGAGATATATGTATATGTACTGCTGATTTACTCTGTTATAAAGCAGAAACTAACACACCATTTTAAAGCAGTTATACTCCAATAAAAGTTTTTTTTAAGTATGCAATACCTATGAATCAACCTATATAATTAGACAAAAACTTGTACCCAGGAAACTGTAAGATACTGATGAAAGAAATAAATGATGACACAATTATTGGAGAGATATACCATGTGCTTGGATTGGAGGAATCAATAGTGAAAGAATGACGATACCACCTAAAGCAGTCTACAGATTCAATGAAATTCCTAGTGAATTACCAATGGCATTTTTCACATAATTAGTACAAATATTTTACAATTTCTATGAAGCACCAAAGACCACGATTAGCGAAAGAAATCGTGCGAAAGAACAACAGAGCTGGAGGAATCATGCTACCTGGCTTCAGGCTATGTTACAAAGCTATAGTCATCAAATCAATATGGTACTGGCACAAAAACAGAAATATACATCATTGGAACAGGAGAGAATATCCAGAGATAAACCCCCACACCTTTGGTCACCTAATCTATGACAAAGGAGACAAGAATATACAATTAAAGAAAGACAGACTCTTCAATAAGTGTTACTGGGAGAACTGGACACCTACATGTGAAAGAATGAAATGTGAACCCTTCTTGATGTCATCCACCAAGATAAACTCAAAAGGGGTTAAAGACCTAAATATTTAAAACCAGACACTATAAAACTCTTTGAGGAAAACATAGGCAGAACACTCTGACATAAATCGAAGCAAGATGTTTTTTGACCCACCTCCAAGAGTAATGAAAATAAAAATGAAGGGACTTCCCTGGTGGTGCACTGGTTAAGAATCCACATGCCAATGCAGGGGACACGGGTTCAAGCCCCAGTCTGGGAAAATCCTACATGCCACAGACAACTAAGCCCGTGTACTACAACTACTGAGCCTGTGCTCTACAGCCCACGAGCCACAGGTACAGAAGCCCACACGCCTAGAGTCCATGCTCCACAATATAGAAGCCAATGCAGTGAGAAGCCCATGCACCGCAAAAACGAGTAGCCCCCTCTCGTCTCAACTAGAGAAAGCCTGCACCCAGCAATGAAAACCCAACACAGACCATAATTAAATAAAGAAATAGATATTTGAGAAGATGGTGGAAGAGTAAGACGTGGAGATCACCTTCCTCCCCACAGATACATCAGAAATACATCTACACGTGGAATTGCTCCTATAGAACACCCACTGAATGCTGGCAGAAGACCTCAGACCTCCCAAAAGGCAAGAAACTCCCCACGTACCTGGGTAGGGCAAAAGAAAAAAGAAAAAACAGAGGCAAAAGAATAGGGATGGAACCTGCACCAGTGGGAGGGAGCTGTGAAGGAGGAAAGGTTTCCACACACTAGAAGTCCCTTCATGGCCGGAGACTGTGGGTGGTAGAGGGGGGAAGCTTCAGAGCCACGGAGGAGAGTGCAGCAACATGGATGTGGAGGGCAAAGTGGAGAGATTCCCACAAAGATGATCAGTGCTACCCAGCACTCACCAGTGGGAGAGCCTTGTCTGCTCACCCGGCAGGATGGGCGGGGACTGGAAGCTGGGTCTCGGACTTTGGCCAGAAGCAGGGAGGGGACTGGGGTTGGCTGTGAGAACACAGCCTAAAGGGGTTAGTGTGCCACAGCTAGCCAGGAGGGAGACCGGGAAAAGTCTGGAGCTGCCAAAGAGACAAGAGATTTTTCTTCCCCCTTGGTTTCCTGGTGCGCGAGGAGAGGGGATTAAGAGCACTGCTTAAAGGAGCTCCAGAGATGGTCGTGAGCCGTGGCTATCAGCACGGACCCCAGAGACAGGCATGAGACACTAAGGCTGCTGTTGCAGCCACCAAGAAGCCAGTGTGCAAGCACAGGTCACTATCCACACCTCCATTTCCAGGAGACTGTGCAGCCCGCCACTGCCAGGGCCCCATGATCCAGGGACAACTTCCCCGGGAGAATACACGGCATGCCTCAGCCTGCTGCAACGTCATGCTGGCCTCTGCCGCAGCAGGCTCGCCCCGCATCCGAACCCCTCCCTCACCCCAGGCCTGAGTGAGCCAGAGCCGACAAATCAGTTGCTCCTTTAACACTGTCTTGTGTGAGCCAAGAACAGACGCCTTCAGGCGACCTACATGCAGAGGCAGGCGAAATCTAAAGCTGAACCCCAGGAGCTGTGCAAACAAAGAAGAGAAAAGGAAATAACTCCCAGCAGCCTCAGAAGCAGTGGATTAAAACTCCACATTCAACTTGATGTAACCTGCATCAGTGGAATACCTGAAAGGACAACGAATCATCCCAAATTGAGGACATGGACTTTGGGAGTAAGATAGATTATTTTATCCCCTTTTACTCTTTTAGTGAGTGTGTATGTGTGTGCTTCTGTGTGAGATTTTCACTGTATAGCTTTACTTTAACCATTTGTCCTAGTGTTCTGTCCGTCTGTTTTTTCTTTTTCTTTTTAAAATTTTTTCTTAATAATTATTTTTTATTTTTTATTTTAATAACTTTATTTTATTTTATCTTAACTTTATATCATCTTTCTTTTTCTTTCTTTCTTTCTTTCTTTCTTTCTTTCTTTCTTCCTTCCTTCCTTCCTTCCTTCCTTCCTTTCTTTCTTCCTTTCTTTTTTCCTTCCTTTTTTCCTTGCTTCCTTCCTTCCTTCCTTCCTTTCTTTCTTTCTGTCTTTCTTTCTATTTTTTCTCCTTTTTAATGTGAGCCATGTGGAGGACAGGCTCTTGGTGCTCCAGCCAGGCGTCAAGCCTGTGCCAGTGAGGTGGGAGAGCCAACATCAAGACACTGGTCCACAAGAGACCTCCGAGCTCCATGTAATATCACACAGCAAAAATCTCCAAGAGATCTCCAACTCAACAAGAAAACCCAGCTTCATTCAACGGCCAGAAACCTACAGTGCTGGACACCCTATGCCAAACAACTTATAAGACAGGAACCCAGCCCCATCCATTAGCAGAGAGGCTGCCTAAAATCATAATAAGGCCACAGACAACCCAAAACACACCACCAGATGTGGACCTGCCCACCAGAATGACAATATTCAGCCTCATCCACCAGAAACAGGCACTAGTCCCCTCCATCAGGAACCCTACACAACCCACTGAACCGACCTTAGCCACTGGGGACAGACACCAAAAACAATGGGAACTATGAACCTGCAGCCTGCAAAAAAGAGACCCTAAACACAGTAAAATAAGCAAAAGGAAAAGACAGAATCACACACAACAGATGAAGGAACAAGGTACAAACCCACCAGACCTAACAAATGAAGAGGAAATAGGCAATCTACATGAAAAATAATTCAGAATAAAGATAGTAAAGATGATCCAAAATCTTGGAAATAGAATAGAGAAAATGCAAGAAACATTTAACAAGGACCTAGAAGAACTAAAGAGGAAACACGCAACAATGAAAAACACAATAAATGAAATTAAAAATGCTCTAGAAAGGATCAATAGCAGAGTAACTGAGGCAGAAAAATGGATAAGTGACCTGGAAGATAAAATATTGGAAATAACTACTGCAGAGAAGAATAAAGAAAAAAGAATGAAAATAACTGAGGACAGTCTCAGAGACCTCTGGGACAACATTAAACACAACGACATTTGAATTGTAGGGTCCCAGAAGAAGAAGAGAAAAAAAAAGTACTGAGAAAATATTTGAAGAGATTATAGTTGAAAACTACCCTAATATGGGAAAGGAAATAGTTAATCAAGGTCAGGAAGCACAGAGAGTCCCATACAGGATAAATCCAAGGAGAAACACGTCAAGACACATATTAATCAAACTATCAAAAATTAAATACAAAGAAAATATATTAAAAGAAGCAAAGGAAAAACAACAGATAACACACAAGGGAATCCCCATAACATTAAAAGCTGATTTTTCATCAGAAACTCTGCAAGCCAGAAGGGAGCAGCAGGACATATTTAAAGTGATGAAGGAGAAAAACCTACAACCAAGTTTAATCTACCCAGCAAGGATGTCATTCAGATTTGATGGAGAAATTAAAACATTACAGACAAGCAAAAGCTGAGAGAGTTCAGCACCACCAAACCAGCTTTACAACAAATGCTAAAGGAACTTCTCTAGGCAAGAAACACAAGAGAAGGAAAAGGCCTAAAATAACAAACCCAAAACAATTAAGAAAATGTGAATAGGAACATACATATCGATAATTACCTTAAATGTAAATGGATTAAATGCTCCCACCAAAAGACACAGACTGGCTGAATGGATACAGAAACAAAACCCATATATATCCTGTCTACAAGAGATCCAATTCCGACATAGGGACACATGAAGACTGAAAGTGAGGGGATGGAAGAAGATATTCCATGCAAATGGAAGTCAGAAGAAAGCTGGAGTACTAATTCTCATATCAGAAAAAATGAACTTTAATATAAAGACTTTTATAAGAAACAAAGAAGGACACTACATCATGATCAAAGGATCAATCCAAGAAGAAGATCTAACAATTGTAAATATTATGCACCAAATATGGGAGCACCTCAATACATAAGGCAAATACTAACAGCCTTAAAAGGGGAAATCAACAGTAACCCAATCATAGTAGGGCAAATGGAAGTCAGAAGAAAGCTGGAGTACTAATTCTCATATCAGAAAAAATGAACTTTAATATAAAGACTTTTATAAGAAACAAAGAAGGACACTACATCATGATCAAAGGATCAATCCAAGAAGAACATCTAACAATTGTAAATATTATGCACCAAATATGGGAGCACCTCAATACATAAGGCAAATACTAACAGCCTTAAAAGGGGAAATCAACAGTAACCCAATAATAGTAGGGGACTTTAACACCCCACTTTCACCAATGGAGAGATCATCTAAAATGAAAATAAATAAGGAAACACAAGCTTTAAATGCTACATTAAAAAAGATGGACTTAATTGATATTTATAGGATATTCCATCCAAAAACTACAGAATACACATTTTTCTCAAGTCCTCATGAAACATTCTCCAGGATAGGTCATATCTTGAGTCACAAATCAAGCCTTTGTAAATTTAAGAAAACTGAAATCGTATCAAGTATCCTTTCCGACCACAATGCTATGAGACTAGATAAAAATTACAGGGAAAGATCTGTAAAAAATACAAACACATGAAGGCTAAACAATACACTACTTTATAACCGTGTGATCACTGAAATAATCAAAGACGAAATAAAAAAATACCTAGAAACAAATGACAATGGACATACGACGATCCCAAACCTATGGGATGCAGCAAAAGCAGTTCTAAGAGGGAAGTTTATAACAATAAAATCCTACCTTAAGCAACAGGATACATCTCAAATAAACAACCTAAACTTGCACCTAAAGCAATTAGAGAAAGAAGAATAAAAAAACCGCAAAGTTAGTAGAAGAGAAGAAATCATAAAGATAAGATCAGAAATAAATGTATAAGAAATGAAGGAAACAATAGCAAAGATCAATAAAACTAAAACCTGGTTCTTTGAGAAGATAAATAAAATTGATAAACCATTAGCCAGACTCATGAAGAAAAAAAAGGTAGAAGGATCAAATCAATAGAATTAGAAATGAAAAAGGAGAAGTAACAAGTGAGACTGCAGAAATTCAAACGATCATGGGAGATTACTACAAGGAACTCTTTGCCAATAAAATGGACAACCTGGAAGAAATGGACAAATACTTAGAATTGCACAACCTGCCGAGACTGAACCAGGAACAAACTCATTCTATGAGGACACCATCACCCTGATACCAAAACCAGACAAAGATGTCACAAAGAAAGAAAACTACAGACCAATATCACTGATGACCATGGAGGCAAAAATCCTCAACAACATACTAGCAAACAGAATCCAACAGCACATTAAAAGGATCATAAACCATGATCAAGTGGGGTTTATTCCAGGAATGCAAGGATTCTTCAATATACTCAAATCAATCAACGTGATACACCATATTAACAAATTGAAGGACAAAAACCATATGATCATCCCAATTGATGTAGAGAAAGCTTTCGACAAATTTCAACACCCATTTATGATAAAAACCCTGCCAAACATAGGCAAGGAGGAAACTCTCCTCAACATAATAAAGGTCATATATGACAAACACACAGCCAACATAGTCCAGAATGCTGAAAAACTGAAATCATTTCCACAAAGATTAGGAACAAGAAAAGTTTGCCCATTCTCACCACTCCTACTCAACGTAGTTTTGGAAGTTTTAGCCTCAGCAATCAGAGAAGGAAAAGAAATAAAAGGAATCCAAATCAGAAAAGAGGAAGTAAAGCTGTCACTGTTTGCAGATGACATGATACTATACATAGAGAATCCTAAAGATGCTACCAGAAAACTACTAGAGCTAATCAATGAAT
>NC_041234.1:54356261-54405227 GCF_002837175.3 Physeter macrocephalus
CCTGACTTCAAACAATACTACAAAGCTACAGTAATCAAGACAGTATGGTACTGGCACAAAAATAGAAATATAGATCAATGGAACAGGATAAAAAGCCCAGAGATAAACCCACACACATATGGTCATCTTATCTTTGATAAAGGAGGCAGGAATGTATAGTGGAGAAAAGACAGCTTCTTCAATAAGTGGTGCTGGGAAAACTGGACAGGTACATGTAAAAGTATGAAATTAGAACACCCCCTAACACCATACACAAAAATAAACTCAAAATACATTAAAGATCTAAATGTAAGGCCAGACACTATCAAACTCTTAGAGGAAAACCTAGACAGAACACTGTATGATATAAATCACAGCAAGGTCCTGTTTGACCCACCTCCTAGGGAAATGGAAATAAAAACAAAAATAAACAAATGGGACCTAATGAAACTTAAAAGCTTTTGCACAGCAAAGGAAACCATAAACAAGACAAAAAGACAACCCTCAGAATGGGAGAAAATATTTGCAAATGAACCAACTGACAAAGGATTAACCTCCAAAATTTACAAGCACCTCATCTAACTCAATATCAACAAAACAAACAGCAGAATCCAAAAATGGGCAGAAGACCTAAATAGACATTTTTTCAAAGAAGATACACAGATTGCCAACAAACACATGAAAGAATGCTCAACGTCATTAATCATTAGAGAAATGCAAATCAAAACTACATTGAGATATCATGTCACACTGGTCAGAATGGCCATCATCAAAAAATGTAGAAACAGTAAATGCTGGAGAGATTGTGAAGAAAAGGGAACACTCTTGCGCTTCTGGTGGGAATGTAAATTGATATAGCCACTATGGTGAATAGTATGGATGTTCATTAAAAAACTACAAGTAGAACTACCATACGACCCTGCAATCCCACTGCTGGGCATATACCCTGAGAAAACCATAATTCAAAAGGAGTCATGTACCAAAATGTTCATTGCAGCTCTATTTACAATAGCCAGGACATGGAAGCAACCTATGTGTCCATCAACAGATGAATGGATAAAGAAGATGTGGCACATATATACAATGGAATATTACTCAGCTATAAAAAGAAACGAAACTGAGTTATTTTTAGTCAGGTGGATGGTCCTAGAGACTGTCATACAGAGTGAAGTAAGTCAGAAAGAGAAAAACAAATACTGTATGCTAACACATATATATGGAATGTAAGAAAGAAAAAAAAAGGTCTTGAAGAGCCTAGGGGTAAGATGGGAATAAAGATACAGACCTGCTAGAGCATGGACTTGAGAGTATGGGGAAGTGGAAGGGTAAGCTGGGACAAAGTGAGAGAGTGGCATGGACATATATACACTACCAACCGTAAAATAGATAGTTAGTGTGAAGTAGCCGCATAGCACAGGGAGATCAGCTAGGTGGTTTGTTACCACCTAGAGGGGTGGGATAGGGACGGTAGGAGGGAGGGAAAGGCAAGAGGGAAGAGATATGGGAACATATGTATATGTATAACTGATTCACTTTGTTATAAAGCAGAAACTAACACACCATTGTAAAGCAATTATATTCCAATAAAGATGTTAAAAATAAATAAATAAATAAATTTATAAAATAAATAAATAAATGTGTAAAAAAGAATAAAAATGAAAATTAACAAATGGGACCTTATTAAATTTAAAATATTTTGCACAGCAAAAGCAACCATAAACAAAATGAAAAAAACACCCTTAGAATGTGGGTACACATTTGCAAACAAAGCAACCGACAAGGGATTAATCTCTGTATTATACAAACAGCTCATGCAGCACAATATAAAAAAAAATTCAAACAACCCAATCAATAAATGGGTTGAAGATCTAAATAGACATTTCTCCAAAGAAAAGATACAAATGGCCAAAAGCACATGAAAAGATGCTCAACATCACTAATTATTGGAGAAATGCAAATCAAAATTACAATGTGGTATCACCTCACACCAGTAGAATGGCCATCATCAAAAAATCTACAAATAATAAATTTTGGAGAGGATGTGGAGAAAAGGGAACCCTTCTACACTGTTGGTCGGAATGTAAATCTGTACAGTCACTATGGAGAACAGTATGGAGGTTCCTTTCAAACCTGAAAATAGAGCTCCCATATGACCCAGCAATCCCACTCCTGGGCATATATCTGGAGAAAACCTTAATTTGAAAAGATACATGCACACCAATGTTCATGACCACTCTTTTCTGATAAAAATTCTGAACAGATTAAGAGTAGAAGGAAACTACTTCAGCATAATAAAGGCCTTATACAACCCCCCCCACACACACAACTATCATCATACTCAATGCTGAAAGGCTGGAAGCTTTCCTCTAAGTTCAGGAACAAGACAAGGGTGCCTGCTTTCACCACTTCTATTTAACATATATTGGAATGCTTAGTCAGAGCAATTAGGCAAGAGAAAGCAATAAAAGGCCTTCAAATTGGAAGGAAAGTAGTAAAGTTATCTTTATTCACAGAAAGTAAATTTTGTAGAGCACCTAAAGATTTCACACACACACACACACACACACACACACACACACACGCACACACACTACCTCTCAGAACTAATAAATAATTTCAGTAAAGTTGCAGAATATTAAATCAACCACTAAAGTTAGTTTCATTTCTAGATACTAACAATGCACACTATGAAAGGAAAATTTAAAAACAATTCAATTTACAATAGCATCAAAAAAATAAAATACCTAGGAATAAGCTTAATTATTGATTTTAAAAACTAGTACAATGAAAGCCGCCAACTGTTGCTGAAAGAAATTAAATAAGATACCAATAAATAAGTGGAAAGACATTCTATGTTCAAGGATTGGAAGATTTAATATTTTTGAGATGTTAGTACTACCCTATGTAGTCTACAGATTTAATGCAATCACTATCAAAACCCTAATAATATTTTTTCAGAAATAGGAAAATCCATTGTAAAATTCATATGGCACCTCAAGGGACCCAACATTGCCAGAACATACTAAAAATATTTTTTTAAGTAGGAGATCTCACACTTGCTGATAACAAATCTTACTACAAAGCCATAGTAATCAAAACAGTGTTTACTGGCATAAAGACAAACATTCAGACCAATGGAATAGAATAGAGAGCTCACAAATCAATCCTTATATATATTGTCAAATGATTTTTTGACAAGGGAGTCAAGACCACTTAATGAGGATAGATAATTCTTTCTGTGATTTGTTCTGGGAAAATTGAATATCCATATACAAGACAATGAACTTGGACCCTTATTTTGTACTATATAAAAATTTACTCAAAGTGGATCAAAGAGCTAAATAAAAGTAAAACCTAAAATTATAAAGCTCTTAGAAGAAAATTTTAGGAACAAGTTCCTGACATTGGATTTTATGATCACTTTTTGGGTAAGACACCAAAGCAAAGGCAAAAAATTATTTGAAATAGATAAGTTGAATTTCATCAAAATTAAAAACTAGAATAGACACAACAATCAAGTGGGGGAAAAAGAACAAAATTGGAATTGGAAATTGAAAGACTCACCCTTCTCAATTTCAAACTTACCACAAAGCTACAGTAATTAAGCCTGTGTGGTGTTGATATAAGTATGAGCATATGGATCAATGGGATAGAACTTAGAACCCAGAAATAAATCTATACATTCATGGTTAATTGATTTTCAACCAGAAGGCCCAAACATTCAATGAGGGAAAGAATGATCATCTCAACAAATAATACCAGGACAACTGAATATCCACAGGCATATGATGATATTTGACCTCTTCCTTAAAACACACACAGAAATTAACTCTATGTTGTTCATAAATATAAATGCAAGAGCTAAAATATAAAACTCCTAGAAGAAAATATAACATAAAATATTCTTGATATTGGACATTCCAATGATTACTTGGATATGACATGACAATCACAGGCAACAAGAGTAAAAATAGACTAAATGAAAATGTGAAACTTTTGTGTATCAAAGGACACAATCAATTACCTTTAGAGTAAAAAGGTAATTCACAGAATGGGAAAGTATTTGCAAATCATATATCTGATAAGGAATTAAAATCCAGAATATATAATTAACTCCTCCAACTCAACTGCAAACAAACAACACAATTTTAAATTTTGCAAAGCACTTGAATAAAAATTTCTCCAAATACAAGTGACCAAATGAGTACATAAAAAGATGTTCATTGTCACTAATCATTAGGGAGATGCAAATCAAAACCACAAAGAGATACGATCTCACAACCATTATGAAGGCTACTATTGAAACAAACAGAAAAAAGTAAGTGTTGGCAAAGATGTGGAGAAATTGTAATTCTTGTGCATCAGTGATAGGACTGTAAATGGTGCAGCCATGTTGTCAAACAGTATAATGTTTCCTCGAAATATTAAAAACAATTGCCATGGGTTTCAAAGATTTCACTGCTGGGTATATACCCAAATGAATTGTGAGCAGGAACTTGAAGAAATATTTGTACATACATATTCATAGCAACATCATTTACAATAGCCAAAAATGGAAGCAACCCAAGTGTTCATTGACAAATAAATAGCTAAACAAAGTGTGGTAATATAAATACAATAGAATGCTACTTAGTTTTAAAAAAGAAGGAAATTCTGACACATGCTACAACGTGAATTAACTTTAAGGACATTATGCTAAGTGAAATAATCCTGTTACAAAGGGAGAAATACTCTGATTCCACTTGTATGATTATCTAGAGTAGTGAAATTCATAGAGACAGAACGAATGGTGGTTTACAGGTGCTGAGGGAGGGAAGAATGGGGAATTATCATTTAATGTTTATAGCATTTCAGTTTTACAAGATGAAAAGCGTTCTGAAGATGGATGGTATTGATAATTGCTCAACAATATGAAGGCATTTATGTCACTGTCTGAACTGTATACTTAAAAATGGTTAAGATGTTAAATTTTATGCTATCTGTACTTTACAGCAATATGAGAAAAACTTTCAAGGTCATGAAAAACAAAAAAATAATAGAAAATTGCCAAATAGTATGGGAGACTAAGGAAACATGATGACTAAATGCAATATGGTTCTCTGGAATGGATCCTAGAACAGAAAAGGGACATTTGTATGAATACTAGTGAAATCTGATTAATGTATGGTCTTTGGTTAATTATATGATATGAATGTTAACCTCTTATTTTGACAAGTGTATTATGGTTATGATAATGTTAATGGAAAATGGTTGTAAGTTATCTAGGAACTCTGTACTATATCTGCAACTTTGTAAATTTATTTCAAAATTAGAAGTTTGTCTACAAATTATTTAAAAATAAACATAGGAGAAAACCTTCAGGACCCAAGCTAGGTAAAGAATTACACTTAACACCAAAGGCACAATCCACAGAAAGGGAAAAGTGATAAGCTGAACTTCATTAAAAGTAAAACTTTTGTTCTGTGAAGGACACTTTTTATAGAAAGATAAAAAAAAAACAAGCTACAGGCTGGTAGTCTATATCTATAGAATATATATCCAACAGAAGACTATTACCTAGGACATATAGAGTTCTCAATACTCAACATTAAAAAAATTAATTAAAAAATGGGAAAATGCTGAGCCAACACAACACTGAAGGGTGTTTACAGGTAATAAATAAGGACCTAAAAAGATGTTCAACATCATTAGCCATTTGAAAAATGTAAATTAAAACCACAATGTGGAGCTTCCCTGGTGGCGCAGTGGTTGAGAATCCGCCTGCCAATGCAGGGGACATGGGTTCATGCCCCAGTCCGGGAGGATCCCACATGCCGCGGAGCAGCTGGGCCCTTGAGCCATGGCCACTGGGCCTGCACATCCGGAGCCTGTGCTCCGCAACAGGAGAGGCCACAAGAGTGGGAGGCCCGCGTACTGCAAAAAACAAAACAAACAAAGAAACAAACATAAAAAACCACAATGCTATATCAGAATGGCAAAATTAAAAATTAATAATAGCACAAAATTCTGGTGAGGAGGTAGAGAAATTGAATTGCATATATTGCTGGTGGGAACGTTAAACAGTATGGTATAGCTTCTTTAGAAATAGTCTGGCGTTTTCTTATAAACTGAACTGCATTTATCATACAACTCAGCAATTGCACTTTGTAAACTTTGTTTAAAAGTCTATTCTTTCCTCATTGATTTTTCTTGACAACCTGGTTGAAAATCAATTATGACATAAATATAACTGATCATTTCTAGTCTCTCAACTCCATTCCGTTGATCTATGTATATGTCTATTGTTATGTCAGTTATCTTCATTACTGTAACTTTGTAGTAAGGTTTGAAAAAGGAAGAATTTCTTCATCCAAAGTTTGTCTAATTTTATTGATCTATTTCAGGATTGTTTTGGCTATTCTGGGACGCTTGTCTTTCCATATGTATTTTAGGATCAGCTTGTCAATTTGTGCAACAAACAAACAAACAACACTCCTGGGGTTATTAGTGATTGAATTAAACTTGTAGCACAGTTTGGGGAGTATTGCCATCCTAACAATATTAGGTGTTCTGACCCATGAACATAAAGTGTCTTTCCATTTATTTAGACATTCTTTAACTTATGTCAACAATATTTTGTAGTTTTCAGTGTAGATATATCTTCCATTTCTTTTGTTAAATTTACTCTTAAGTATTTTTCTCTTTAATATACTTGTAAAAAATTGTTTTCTAAACTTTTCTGGATTGTTCTTGTATAGAAATACAATTGAGATTTTTCAAAATATTAAGCTTTTATCCTGCAACTTTGCTGAACTTGTTTACTGGTTCACAAAGTTTATTAGTGAATTCCTTTGGATTATTTGTATGAAATATCAGGTTATGTGCAATATCAGGTTATGTGCAAATATAGTTTTACTTCTTTCTTTACAATCTGTATGCATTTAATGTATTTTCCTTGTATAATAAATCATCTAGAAATTACATTAGAATGTTGAATAAATGGGGCAAAAGTGGACAAACATGTTTTTGGTTATATTACATGGGAATCATTCAATCTTTTACCACTAAGTGTAATGTTAACTGTAGGAATTTTTCATAGGTGCTTTTTATCAGATTGAGGAAGTACCCATCTATTCTTAGGTTACTGAGAATTTTAATAATGAAAGGGTATGGAATTTTGTCAAATGCTTTTTCTGCATCTATTAAGATCATGTGCTTATTTTGTGTTTTATTCTATTATGTATTGATTTATTTTCATATTTTGAACCAATTTTATGTTCCCAGGATAAATCCCACTTGGCAATGTTGTATAGTCCTTTTTGTATGTTCCTGGATTAGGTGTCCTAGTATTTTGTTGAGGATCTCTATATCTGTATTAATAATGGATATTGATCTATAGTTTTATTTTCTTGCAATGTTGTTGTCTGGTTTCTTTCAGGATAATTCTGGCCTCCTTGTAAAATTAGTTGAGAAATGTTCTCTCATCTTCTATTTTTTGGAAATGTTTGTGAAGAATTTGTGTTAATTTTTAAAAAATGATTGTTAGAAGTCACCAGTGAAGTCATCTGGGTCTGGGTTTTTCTTTATGGAAACATTTATATATTTATTTATTTATTCATTCATTTATTATTTATATTAAGTCTATATATGTTAAAAATTCAACACCACTTTGTTATTATTATTTTGTCTATTTTTTGTCTTTTAAAAGAGCTGAAAGAGGAGAACAAGTATATATCTATAGAATTTTTATATTATCCTTCTTATTTGCAATGTCTGGTTATTTTTGTTTCTTCTTGTGGATTAGAGTTACCATCTAATGTCATTTTTCTCACTCTATGTATCTGAGCTCCCATCTATCTCCTTTGTGCTGTTATTATGACATAGATCTTTTCTGTATGTTATAGCCCAACAATACAATTATCTTAATATTGTCCTTTGCATTAATTTAAAAAAATCAATTAAGAGATTAAAAGGATAAGAAACATGCAATTATGTTATTTCTTTCATGTTTACCTACATTTACTTGTAATTTTTTTTAAATATATGGATTTAAATAATTGGTATCACTGGTGTTCTGTCTGAAGAACTTTAGTATTTATTATATGGTGGGTTTACTAGTAAAGTATTCTTCCACTTTATCTTCATTTCTTAAAGATAGCCTTTATTTATATGTAATTTTTGGCTGACATGTTTCTCTTAACCAGTTTGAATATGTCAGTTCACTGACTTTTGGCCTCTGTAGTTTCTGATGAGTTGTCAGCTTCTAATCTTATCAAGGGTACTTTTTTTTTTTTTTTTTTTTTTTTTTTTGCAGTACGGGGGCGTCAGTTCACTGACTTTTGGCCTCTGTAGTTTCTGATGAGTTGTCAGCTTCTAATCTTATCAAGGGTACTTTTTTTTTTTTTTTTTTTTTTTTTTTTGCAGTACGTGGGCCTCTCACTGTTGTGGCCTCTCCCGTTGCGGAGCACAGGCTCCAGACGTGCAGGACCAGTGGCCATGGCTCACGGGCCCAGCTGCTCTGTGGCATGTGGGATCCTCCCAGACTGGGGCACGAACCCATGTCCCATGCATCGGCAGGTGGATTCTCAACCACTGCACCACCAGGGAAGCCCTCAAGGGTCCTTTATACATGAGGTTCTTCTTCTCTCTTGCTGCTTTCAAGACATTCTTTGTTTCTGGCTTTTGCAGTTTGATTATGATGTGGCTAGTATGGATCTCTTTGAATTTATCATATTTGGAATTTAATGAGCTTTTTGGATATGTGGACTAATGTTTTTCACCATCCTAATGTTTTCACCAGATGAATGTTTTCAGCAATGATTTTTTTGAATATCTTTTCTGCCTTGTAGTCTCCTCTCCTATCTCTCATTTTGTTTTCACTTGCCTTCTTGATGGTGTCCCACAAGTCTCAAAATCTTGTTAATTTTTCTTCATTCTTTCCTTCTGTCTGTTTCTCAGAGTGGAAAAATCTCAATAATTCAATCTTCAAGTTTAATGCTCTTTTTCTTCTGCGTGCACTATCCTGTTGCTTTGTATTTTTACTGAATTTTACTTCAGTTTTTGTACTTTTCAACTCCAGAGTTTCTATTTGGCCTTTAGAAAAATTCTCTTTATATTTTATCTTTGTTGAGACATCATTTTCACACTCTTCTTTAGTTCTTTCTAAAGATATTGTTTCTTTTAGTTTTTTGAACATATTTATAATAGCTGAGTTAAGCTTTTGTCTAATATGTCTACTCTCTAGAATACCTCAGGGACAATTTCTTTTGATTGCTTTATTTTTTCCTTGCATGTGGCATACTTTCTTGGTTATTTATATTTCTAATATTTTGTGTTGCAAACTGGATATTTAAAATAATATATGGCTATCCTAGAAATTAGATTTTCTCCTCCTTTCAGTTTATTGTTATTGCTGGTTGTTGTTGCTGTTTGCTTGTTTGTTTAATGACTTTTCTAAACTAATTCTGTACATTAAAAAAATAATTTTTATTTATTTATTTGCTGCATTATGTCTTCATTTCTGCATGCAGGCTTTCTCTAGTTGCAACGAACTGGCACTACTCTTCATTGTGGTGCAGGGGCTTCTCACTGTGGTGGCTTCTCTTTTTGCAGAGCACAGGCTCTAGGTGTGCGGGCTTCAGTAGTTGAAGCATACAAGTTCAGTAGTTGTGGCATGTGGGCCCTAGAGCGTAGAGGCTTCAGTTGTTTCGGTGCATGGGCTCAGTAGTTGTGGTGCATGGGCTTAGTTGCTCAGTAGCATGTGGGATCTTCCCAGAAAAGGGATTGAACCCATGTCCCCTGCATTGGCAGGCAGATTCTTAACCACTGTGCCACCAGGGAAGTCCCTAATTCTGTACATTTTTAAGGCAAATTCTGTACATCCTTTGCTGTGTCTGGTTACTGAAATCTCTGTCATGTTAGCCTCATGATCATCAAATGATAGAACAGAAATTGCCTGAAACCAAAAAGGTCTCCCAATTTTTGTTGAGAGCATCTGGGTGCATGTTGTGCCCACACTAGCCTGACAGTTTCAAATCTGCCTTAGATTTGACTTCTTTCCTATCAGAGTTTTTTTTTTAACACCTTTGTTGGACTATAATTGCTTTACAATGGTGTGTTAGTTTATGCTTTATAACAAAGTGAATCAGTTATACATATACATATGTTGCCATATCTCTTCCCTCTTGCATCTCCCTCCCTCACACCCGCCCGATCCCACCCCTCTAGGTGGGCAAAAAGCACCAAGCTGATCTCCCTGTGATTTGCGGCTGTTCCCACTTGCTATCTATTTTACGTTTGGTACTGTATATATGTCCAAGGCACTCTCTCACTTTGTCACAGCTTAAACTTCCCCCTCCCCATATCCTCTAGTCCACTCTCTAGGAGGTCTGTGTATTTATTCCCGTCATAGCCCTAGGTTCTTCATGACCTTTTTTTTTTCATAGATTCCATATATAAGTGTTAGCATGTGGTATTTGTTTTTCTCTTTTGACTTAATTCACTCTGTATGACAGACTCTAGGCCCATCCACCTCACTACAAATAACTCAATTTCGTTTCTTTTTATGGCTGAGTAATATTCCATTGTATATATGTGCCACATCTTCTTTATCCATTCATCTGTTGATGGACACTTAGGTTGCTTCCATGTCCTGGCTATTGTAAATAGAGCTGCAATGAACATTGTGGTACATGACCCTTTTGGAATTATGGTTTTCTCAGGGTATATGCCCAGTAGTGGGATTACTAGGTCGTATGGTAGTTCTATTTGTAGTTTTTTAAGGAACCTCCATACTGTTCTCCATAATGGCTGTATCAATTTACATTCCCACCAGAAGTGCAAGGGTGTTCCCTTTTCTCCACACCCTTTCCAGCATTTCTTGTTTCTAGATTTTTTGATGATGACCAGTGTGAGATGATATTTCATTGTAGTTTTGATTTGTATTTCTCTGATGATTAATGATGTTGAGCATTCTTTCATGTGTTTGTTGGCAATCTGCATATCTGCTTTGGAGAAATGTCTATTTAGGTCTTCTGCCCATTTTTGGATTGAGTTGTTTGTTTTTTTGTTATTGAGCTGCATGAGTTGCTTATAAATTTTGGAGATTAATGCTTTGTCAGTTGCTTCATTTGCAAATATTTTCTCCCATTCTGAGGATTGTCTTTTGGTCTTGTTTATGGTTTCCTTCACTGTGCAAAAGCTTTTAAGTTTCATTAGGTCCCATTTGTTTATTTTTCTTTTTATTTCCATTTCTCTAGGAGGTGGGTCAAAAAGGATATTGCTGTGATTTATTTCATAGAGAGTTCTGCCTATGTTTTCCTCTAAGAGTTTGATAGTTTCTGGCCTCACATTTAGGTATTTAATCCATTTTGAGCTTATTTTTCTGTATGGTATTAGGGAGTATTCTAATCTCATACTTTTACAAGTATCTGTCCAGTTTTCCCAGCACCACTTATTGAAGAGGCTGTCTTTTCTCCACTGTATATTCTTGCCTCCTTTATCAAAGATAAGGTGACCATATGGGCGTGGGTTTATCTCTGGCCTTTCTGTCCTGATCTATTTATCTATATATCTATATTTGTGCCAGTACCATACTGTCTTGATTACTGTAGCTTTGTAGTATTGTTTGAAGTCAGGGAGCCTGATACCTCCAGCTCAATTTTTCGTTCTCAAGATTGCTTTGGCTATTCAGGGCCTTTTGTGTTTCCATACAAATTGTGAAACTTTTTGTTCTACTTCCGTGAAAAATGCCAGTGGTAGTTGGTTAGGTATTGCCAACCTTGTCATGTTCCTGATCTTAGTGGAAATGCTTTCAGTTTTTCACCATTGAGGACGATGTTGGCTGTGGGTTTGTCATATATGGCCTTTATTATGTTGAGGAAAGTTCCCTCTATGCCTACTTTATGCAGGGATTTTATCACAAATGGGTGTTGAATTTTGTTAAAAGCTTTCCCTGCATCTATTGAGATGATCATATGTTTTTTCTCCTTCAATTTGTTACTATGGTGTATCAAGTTGATTGATTTGCGTATAGTGAAGAATACTTGCATTCCTGGAATAAACCCCACTTGATCATGGTGTATGATCTTTTTAATGTGCTGTTGGATTCTGTTAGCTAGTATTTTGTTGAGGATTTTTGCATCTATGTTCATCAGTGATATTGGCCTGTAGTTTTCTTTCTTTCAAACATCTTTGTCTGGTTTGGGTATCAGGGTGATGGTGGCCTCTTAGAATGAGTTTGGGAATGTTCCTCCCTCTGCTATATTTTGGAAGAGTTTGGGAAGGATAGGTGTTAGCTCGTCTCTAAATGTTTGATAGAATTCGCCTGTGAAGCCCTGGTCCTGGGCTTTTGTTTGTTGGAAGATTTTTAATCACAGTTTCAATTTCAGTGCTTGTGATCGGTCTGTTCATATTTTCTACTTCTTCCTGGTTCAGTCTCGATAGGTTGTGCAATTCTAAGTATTTGTCCATTTCTTCCAGGTTGTACATTTTATTGGCATAGAGTTGCTTGTAGTAATCTCTCATGATCCTTTGAATTTCTGCAGTGTCAGTTGTTACTTCTCCTTTTTCTTTTCTAATGCTATTGATTTGAGTCTTCTCCCATTTTTTCTTGATGAGTCTGTCTAATGGTTTATCAATTTTGTTTCTTCTCAAAGAAACAGCTTTTACTTTTATTGATCTTTGCTATCATTTCCTTCATTTCTTTTTCATTTATTTCTGATCTGATCTTTATGATATCTTTCCTTCTGCTAACTTTGGGGTTGTTTTGTTCTTCTTTCTCTAATTGCTTTAGGTGCAAAGTTAGGTTGTTTATTTGAGATGTTTCCTGTTTCATAAGGTAGGATTGTATCGCTATAAACTTTCCTCTTAGAACTGCTTTTGCTGAATCCCATAGGTTTTGGGTCGTCGTGTCTCCATTGTCATTTGTTTCTAAGTATTTTTTGATTTCCTCTTTGATTTCTTCAGTGATCACTTCGTTATTAAGTAGTGTATTGTTTAGCCTCCATGTGTTTGTATTTTTTACAGATCTTTTCCTGTAATTGATATTTAGTCTCATAGCGTTGTGGTCAGAAAAGATACTTGATACGATTTCAATTTTCTTAAATTTACCAAGGCTAGATTTGTGACACAAATATGATCTATCCTGATTAATGTTCCATTAGGACTTGAGAAAAATATGTATTCTTTTGTTTTTGGATGGAATGTCCTATGAATATCAATTAAGTCCTTCTTGTTTTATTTTTATTTATTTTATTTTATTTTATTTTATTTTTTTGCATTACGCGGGCCTCTCACTGTTGTGGCCTCTCCCGTTGTGGAGCATAGGCTCCGGACGCGCAGGCTCAGTGGCCATGGCTCACTCATGGGCCCAGCCGCTCCATGGCATGTGGGATCTTCCCGGACTGGTGCACGAACCCTGTGTCCCCTCCATCGGCAGCTGGATTCTCAACCACTGCGCAACCAGTGAAGCCCAAGTCCTTCTTGTTTAATATATCATTTAAAGATTGTGTTTCCTTATTTATTTTCAGTTTAGATGATCTTTCCATTGGTGAAAAGTGGGGTGTTAAATTTCCCTACTATGGTTGTGTTACTGTCGATTTCCCCTTTTATGGCTGTTAGTATTTGCCTTATGTATTGAGGTGCTCCTATGTTGGGTGCATAAATATTTACAACTGTTAGATCTTCTTCTTGAATCAATCCCTTGATCATTATGTAGTGTCCTTCTTTGTCTTTTGTAATAGTCTTTATTTTAAAGTGTATTTTGCCTGATATGAACATTGCTACTCCAGCTTTCTTCTGACTTCCATTTGCATGGAATATCTTTTTCCATTCCCTCACTTTCAGTCTGTATGTGTCCCTAGGTCTGAAATGGGTCTCTTCTAGACAGGATATATACGGTTCTTCTTTTTGTATCCATTTAGCCAGTCTGTGTCTTTAGGTGGGAGCATTTAATCCATTTACATTTAAGGTAATTATCGATATGCATGTTCCTATTCCCATTTTCTTAATTGTTTTGGGTTTGTTATTGTAGGCCTTTTCCTTCTCTTGTGTTTCTTGCCTAGAGAACTTCCTTTAGCATTTGTTGTAAAGCTGGTTTGGTGGTGCTGAACACTCTCAGCTTTTGCTTGTCTGTAAAGATTTTAATTTCTCCATCAAATCTGAATGAGATCCTTGTTGGGTAGAGTAATCTTGGTTGTAGGTTTTTCTGATTCATCACTTTAAATATGTCCTGCCACTCTCTTCTGGCTTGCAGAGTTTCTGCTGAAAGATCTGCTGTTAACCTTATGGAGATTCCCTTGTGTGTTATTTGTTGTTTTTCCCTTGATGCTTTTAATATGTTTTCTTTGTATTTAATTTTTTAATAGTTTGATTAAGATGTGTCTTGGCATGTTTCTCCTTGGATTTATCCTGTATGGGACTCTCTGTGCTTGCTGGACTTGATTAACTATTTCCTTTTCCATATTACGGAAGTTTTCAACTAAAATCTCTTCAAATATTTTGTCAGTCCCTTTCTTTTCCTCTTCTTCTTCTAGGACCACCTGTAATTCGAATGCTGGTGCATTTATTGTTGTCCCAGAGGTCTCTGAGACTGTCCTTAGTTCTTTTCATTCTTTTATCTTTATTCTGCTCTGCAGTAGTTATTTCCACTATTTTATCTTCCAGGTCACTTCTCCATTCTTCTCCTTCAGTTTTTCTGCTATTAATCCCTTCTAGAGTATTTTTAATTTCATTTATCATGTTGTTCATCATTGCTTGTTTCCTCTTTAGTTCTTCTAGGTCCTTGTTAAATGTTTCTTGCATTTTCTCTATTCTATTTCAACGATTTTGGATCATCTTTACTATCGTTATTCTGAATTCTTTCTCAGATAGACTGCCTATTTCCTCTTCATTTGTTAGGTCTGGTGGGTTTTTACCTTGCTCCTTCATCTGCTGTGTGTTTTTCTGTCTTCTCATCTTGCTTATCTTACTGTGTTTGGGGTCTCCATTTTGCAGGCTGCCGGTTCATAGTTCCCATTGTTTTTGGTGTCTATTCCCAGTGTCTAAAGTTGGTTCAGTGGGTTGTGTAGGCTTCCTGGTGGAGGGAACTAGTGCCTGTGTTCTGGTGGATGAGGCTGGTTCTTGTCTTTCTGGTGGGCAGGTCCACGTCTGGTGGTGTGTTTTGGGGTGCCTGTGGCCTTATTATGATTTTAGGCCACCTCTCTGCTAATGGGTGGTTTTGTGTTCCTGTCTTGCTAGTTGTTTGACAACGGGTGTCCAGTACTGTAGCTTGCTGGTCATTGAGTGATTCTGGGTCTTGGTGTTGAGATGGAGATCTCTGGGAGATTTTTGCCATTTGATATTACGTGGAGCTGGGATGTCTCTTGTGGAACAGTGTCCTGAATTTGGCTCTCCCACCTCAGAGTCATAGCATTGACTCCTGGCTGGAGCACCAAGAGACTTTCATCCACACGGATCAGAATAAAAGGGAGAAAAAGTAGAAAGAAAGAAAGAAAGAAAGAATGAAAGAAAGAAAGAAAGAAAGAAAGAGGATAAAATAAAATTAAATAAAGTAAGATAAAATAAAGTCATTAAAATAAAAAATAATTATTAAGAAACAATTTAAAAAAAACAATGGACAGACAGAAGCCTAGGACAAATGGTGATAGCAAAGCTATACAGACAAAATCTCACACAGAAGCATACACATGTACATTCACAAAAAGAAGAAAAGGGGAAAAAATAATATATATTCCTCTCAAAGTCCACCTCCTCAATTTGGGATGATTCCTTGTCTCTTCAGGTGTTCCACAGATGCAGGGTACATCAAGTTGATTGTGGAGATTTAATCCCCTGTTTCTGAGGCTGCTGGGAGAGATTTCTCTCTCTCTTCTTTGTTCGCACAACTCCCAGGGTTCAGCTTTGGATTTGGCCCCACCTCTGTGTGTAGGTCATCTGAGGGCGTCTGTTCTTTGCTCAGACAGGATGGGGTTAAAGCAGCAGCTGATTCGGGGGCTCTGGCTCACTCAGGCCGGGGGAGGGAGGTGTTTGGATGCGGGGCAAGCCTGCAGAGGCAGAGGCCAGCATGACTTTGCAGTAGACTGAGGCTTGCCGTGCGTTCTCCCGGGGAAGTTGTCCTGGATCACGGAATCCTGGCAGTGGTGGGCTGCACAGGCTCCCGGGAGGGGAGGTGTGGTGAGTGACCTTTGCCCGCACACAGGCTTCTTGGTGGTGGCAGCAGCAGCCTTAGCAACTCATGCCCGTCTCTGGGGTCTGCACTGTTAGCCATGGCTTGCACCTGTCTCTGTAGCTCCTTTAAGCAGCGCTCTTAATCCCATCTCCTCGCACACCAGGAAACAAAGAGAAAAGAAAAAGTCTCTTGCCTCTTTGGTAGGTCCAGACTTTTTCCCGGGCTCCCTCCCGTCTAGCCGTGGTGCACTAACCCCTTCAGGCTGTGTTCACGTCGCCAGTCCTCTCCCTGCGATCCAACCGAAGCCCGAGTCTCAGTTCCCAGCCCCGACCTGCCCCAGCGGGTGAGCAGACAAGCCTCTCAGGCTGCTGAGTGCTGGTCGGCACCGATCCTCTGTGCGGAAATCTCTCTGCTTTGCCCTCCGCCCCCCTGTTGCTGCCTTCTCCACTGCTCCGAACCTTCCCCCCTCCGACACCCACAGTCTCCGCTCGCAAAGGGGCTTCCTAGTGTGTGGAAACCTTTCCTCCTTCACAGCTCCCTCCCACTGGTGCATGTCCCGCCCCTATTCTTTTGTCTCTGTTTTTCCTTTTTTCTTTTGCCCTACCCAGGTACGTTGGGAGTTTCTTGCCTTTTGGGAGGTCTGAGGTCTTCTGCCAGCATTCAGTGGGTGTTCTATAGGAGCAGTTCCACTTATAGATGTATTTCTGATGTGTCTGTGAGGAGGAAGGTGATCTCTGCATCTTACTCTTCAGCCATCTTCCTCCCAACCCCCCAGAGTTTAAAGTTTGATCAGATGTGAGAGCTCATTGTCTTCTCAGGTCTTTCTTGAGCTTGTGCCCAGCTCTGGGCATGCACATAGACCTACACATGTGTATACTTCTAGATTTTGAGAAATATAGTTCTAGATTTCTAGAATTTTTCAAAGTCCGTTTTGGACTTACCATTCCATAACTTTTCCTTCTAAACATTTTGATTACGTTATTGTCTCTCCCAGTTGATATTTACCACTTGAGGCACATGTGTTCTTAAATAATTACTGCTAATATTTCTGAATAAAATGTTCCAGGGAAAATGATGTTCACACTGGGAGATCTCTGGGTCAGTTAAAACAAGCCCTGCTGGTGGCATTTTCCAGGGAATGTCCAGACAGATCCAATAGTAATAATTCTCTGGGAATGTGGCTTTGGAAGGCCCCAAACCTTAGCGTGACCTTTCTAGTAGTGGCCAGGCTGATGGTTTCCACTGTGGTTCCAGGTTCTTGGTTTTCAAGGGTGCTGCAGATCTAGGGAAAGAGTTACAGAAATAGAGCAAATTAAAACATCAGAAAGCTCACTATTCTTCACAAGAATTAGCCATTTTTCTCTAAGAAATATTCCGTGGATTGTTGCAAGTCTTTAGTCAATTTCCAGAGTACTGTAAAGTTGGTTTTGACACTTTTTCCAATGTTCTTATTGCTTTTATCCAGGAGAGCACTTTAAGAGGTCCTTATTCTGCCATTTTGAATCTATTGTACTTAGAATGAATCAATCTTCTTAAATGTGTAGATTGATATTTTTCATCAAGTTTAGGACATTTTCATTCATTGTTTCTTTGAATAAGTTTTTGCCCTGTTAATGTTTTTCTTTGTTTCTTGTATTTAATTATGTGTCATGTACTTAATAATATCCCATATTTCTCTGAGGCTCCATTCATTTATCTTTCTTTTTTCTCTCTGTTCTTCAGATTGCATAATCTCTATCAACCTATCTTCAGTTTTACTTATTCCATTTTTTCCCAGTTCAGATATATTTTTGAGCTCTGTAGTGATTTTTTTCCTTTTGTTATTGCACTTTTTATCTCCAGAATTTTCATTTTTAATATAATTTCAACAGTTTACTGATATTCTCTATCTTATGATAGAAGGAAAGTCGTCACACTTTCCTTCAATTCTCTCAAAATGTTTTCCTTTAGTTGTTTGAATATATTTATGATAGCTGTTTTGAAATATTTATCTGCTGAGTGCAACATCTTGCTTCCCTCCAAGGAAATTTCCATTGCTTATTCTTTTTACTATTTATGGGACACATTTTCTTGTTTCTTTGCAAGTATCATAATTTTTTTAAACTGAACAATTTTAAATAATATGTTGCAGCAATTCCAGATGCTGAAATGGCCTCGTCCTTGGGCCTTGTTGTTTGTTTGTTTGATTGCTTAATTTTTTAAGTGACTTGGCTAAGTTAGTTCAGTGAAGTCTATTTTTATTGCAGTGTGAAGCAGACATTTTTCTTCAGAAGGCACAGCTTAAGCATACATATTGTCTTCCTTACCAGTAGGACCACTTCAGATTTTTAGCCTAGAAAATTTGGAGGATATCACATTAATCAAGGATTAGACTCGCAGAGGACATCATATTCACTGCAGTTTGGGATGCATTGACTCTCAGAGGGAACTATATTGTAGACAATTTTGATAAATCTATTCTGGAGTTATGTGTTTATCATAAGAGTACAGATTTTAATTTTGATGATATTACCAAGGAGCAGTAAAGAGAAGAGAGGTTTAACGATGGTATGTTTTGGGACACTGCGATTTAAGGCTTGAAGGAGGAAAAGGAACCAGCAATAGATTTTTTTTAAGAGCAATGAGAGAGGTAGGGCAGCTTCGATAATGCAGTTATCAAACCACAGAGAGCATTTCATGAAATGTGAAGAATGATAACTAACATTTACTGCAAGTTTATTGTGTTAAGGCACTTTAAATGAGCAATTGAGCAATTACATTAAATTCTCAGAATCGGCCTAAGAAGTAAATGAATTATCTCTGTTTTATAGATGAAGTCACTGAAGCTCAGATGAGTAATATAACTTATCTTTGATAACCCAGCTAATATGTGGCAACAAAGGATTTGAACCTAGGTCTATCTGAACCTAGACCTGATTTCTTGTCCATGGTGTCTTCACACTGGTTAACCATGTCAAATGTCAGAGAGTTCAAGAAGATATTGAAGAACGATCCATCAGAATGGGTGAGTATGATGCATTTGACAACTTTTAATAGACCAATTTTAGTACAGGAGAGGGAGTAGAAGCCAGATTTCGGGGATTTGATCTGTAGAATGAGCATAGAGAATGTTGTTGGCATAAAGAAAATGGACTTATTCAAGCGAGGAAGAAAAAAGGTTAGCAGTATATAATTGAAATAATTTTGGAGCCAGGCTATACTGAGTTCAAATACTGTCTTTGCCAGTCACTTAATCTTGGGCTCATTAACTAACTTCTTTGAATGTCAGTTTCCTCATGTGTAAAATAGAAATTCCTATCTTGCAATATTGTTGTGAGGATTGCAGATAAAGGATGTAAAATACTGTATATATTAGGCATTTATTCATTGAAGGAATTGAGATAGGATTTATGATGCAAAGGGGGCTAGTGTTGTAAGAGGAGGTAGTCTAAAATATTTTACCCAATAGCTATTATTATTATTATTATTCCCAGTGGTGGTCCTTACGTTTTTGGGGAGATCCCATACTTCTTTCAGAATTTGATGGAAGCTTTGAATTCTCTTCTAGAAAATTTCATATACATACAAGTGTTAAAGATAATTTCCGTGGCTTCACTGGTCCAATGAAGGTTAAAAAATAATAATTTACATGTATTGAATGTTTACTATATGTCAGATACTACTATAAGTTCTTCATATACATTAACTTGTGTTCATTTTAAGATGAAGAAATAGGCTCAGAGAGGTTAAGAAACTTGCCTAAGGTCACACAGCTAGTAAGTAGGAGGGCTAGGATTCAAACCCAAACCACTCTACTATGTTGCTTTATAAATTCATATGTTGAAAATGCCACATGTAAAATGACATTATTTACAGAAAAATTTTCAACAGCAAGAAATTATAAACCACCTAAACCACCAGTAGAGAATAATTAAATTAATTATTAGATAGTCAAAATTTTCAAAAATTATTGGTACCTCCTTATTTTTATACATAGGCAATTATGTCTAAGATAATTTACTAAGTGGAAAATCAAGGTGCAGATGAATGTATATAGTTTACTAATTTCTTGTATTAAAAATGAGAGAAAACATATATATGTATGTGCTTGTATGTGCATAGAGTATCTGTGAAAGCATAAATAAGAATCTAAATATGGTAGTTGCCTCTGAAGGAGGGAAGCTGAGTAAATCTGATCTCAGCCTGCATTGTATTCTAGCACTAAGTATATACATCCCTAACTTTCTAAATTAGATTTTAAATTCCTTAAGAGCAAGGACTTGTCTTATTCATCACTGAGTCCACCCAAACATAACCTAGCACAGGGTCTTGCAATTAGTGAATGCTCAATTAACATAGCTACTCTGAATTCAAATGAATAAAGGAAAGTACTCTGAATTCAAATGAATAAAGGATAGTAAAGACAGAGGAGATAGCAAAGAGAATACCAAAGATACATTTGAAGACAGCCAAAAAGGCTCTACAGAGAACATGTAACTTTCATGTTAATGTTAGAATAATATGATATAGATGTTATCAGTTGATTCCCAGCATGAATGTTTAACTATGTCTATAGTTATTTAGTCATAACATTTTGACTGAATTTTTTAACAATCCCTTATGAATCCCTATGAAACATGGTTTGAGACAAAGATTCTCAAGGTGTGGTCTACAGATCCCTGGAGATGCTGAGACTCTTTCAGTGGGCCCTCAAGGTCAAAACTATTTTTATAACAATACTAAGACATTTTTACTTTTTCACTGTAATGACATTTGCACTGATGGTACAAAACATATGGAGGGTAAAACTTCTGATGCCTTAATATAAAGCAAAGCAGTTGCATCAAAGTATTCTAGTATTCTTCATTGCCATACATTTATGGGTAGAAAAAGCAGTTTCACTTAAGTATGTCCTTGATGCAGCAACAAAAAATTATTAATTTTATTAAATCTTGACCCTTGAGTACAAGTCTTAATGTTTTGTGTAAAAAATAGGAAGTATATATAAAGTACTTCTGCTGCACATCAAAGTATAATGGTTGTATCAAAGAAAAGTACTTGTAAATTATTTAAGGTTTATACTGAACTAGACACTTTCATGGGACACAATTTTTACTTGAAAGAAATTATAGTTGTTCAGATTTGGGTATTTGGCAGACATTTCTTAGAAATGATCAAAGTAAACTTGTCACTTCAGGGAAAAACAACTGACAAATATTTGTTGCCAATATTAAAACTTGAGTTTTCAAGTAAATTAGAAATTGGACAACTTGTACCCATCATCATGTACTTGACAGCTTCCTATTACAGATTTTTCTGGTGAAACCAGTGGTGATTGTAGCAGATGTGGTGCATTTTTGATTCGGTATAGTGAACTGTATCAAGAGTAGCATAACTCCATGAACCAATATGTTCCAAGAGACCAATGCAAGTTGTTACAAATAATGAACGACTAAAAGACCAATTCAAAATACAAGATATATCAATGAATTTTAATAAAATAGAGTAGGAAAAGTTCCTTGATGTGCTTTCAGAATCCACATTGCAATTATCCTGTAAAAGGCTAATACTAGTTTAGTTTTCGTGTTGTAACAAAGAATATGTACACTCAAATGAAAGGATTATTGAAATGCTCACCTTTTTTCATCTCATCCACATGAGACCATATTTTTTTCTCCTAAATTACAACTGAAACAATATATCACAACAGATTGAATGAAAAAATAAATATATGAGAATCCAGCTTTGTTCTGTTAAAGAGGTTTGCAAAAGTGTAAAACAATGTCACTCTTCTCACTATTTTTTAGAAAATTAGTTATATCTCATCAAATATATGCTATTTATGTTAACATACAATGTATTTATTATTTTAAGTAGATTAATAAATTAGAACTTTTATCAAAGTATAGTTGATTTACAATATTGTGTTAGTTTCAAGTGTACAGCAAAGTGATTCAGTTATAATTTTCAGATTATATTCCATTATACGTTATTAAAAGACATTGAATATAGTTTCCTGTGTTATACAGAAAATCCTTGTTGTTTATTTATTTTATGTATAGTAGTTTGTATCTGATAGTCCCATACTCCTGATTTGTACCTCCCCTACAACCTCTTCCCTTTGGTAACCATAAGTTTGTTTTCTATGCCATCAATTTTAAATGCCTAATATGGGAAATATTGATAGTGTTGACCTGAAACAAATAGACTGCCAGATATTTCTCCAGCAAAATGGGTTTATCAGGATCAACAGAGAATTGCAATTTGGGGTCTGTAAGCAGGATGAGCCAAGTGCAAGTCCCCACACAGAAAGGGAAGGAGAGTGTTTTATAGAGAGGAAAAGAAAGTTTGGAGGGTGAGAGTAAACAGCGAGTCCATGGCTTTTCATTCACTGAGTACTTGCCAGGAAAGAAGAGCAGTCTTTCTTCCTGCTGGGCTCAGTTGCAGTTGCAGAGCATGAGAGCTCCACCTCTGGACTCTGAGCTCTATTTAATTGAAGTTTTTGTTTATTTATTATTTACAGTAGATACAACCCATATAAGCAAAAGCTTTTTGGGATCCTAAATAAGTTTTAAGAGTGTAAAGGGTCTGAGACAGAAAGCTTGAGAATTGCTTTTTTGAGGAATTTGATTTAATTGCTGATTTGAGGAATCTTTGCTGCTTGTCAATGACTGAAATTCCAGACACTTGGAATCCATTCTCATGTGTTTGCAGTGCCCAAATCCTAAAAACCCTTCCTGTTTTAGTATTAAAGATATAATCACATCAAATTCTTTTGTGATAACAGGAACCCAGAGGGTCTGGAAAAGCACCCTATCCTTGGAGAGAAAGCTGAACAAAAAGGCCAGAAAAGGAAGGTAGGGAACAAATATAGCCTTCACCTATTCCATCATGTTCCCAATGGTCAGTCCTAGTGATATTTATAAAGTTAGTAAACCTCATAGCAAAGAACCCAAAATAAGAAACCTAGAGAAGAAATACGTTTCCTCATCCCTTGTTCTCTTGCCCATTGTTCATGGCTTTCACTATATAGAAACCAAATAGATGACCAATCATTTTGGGAAAGCTTATCATTCATGTTAATTCACAATGTGTATATACAACCAGCCAGCTAGCTGAAGGAACCATCTTCTTATGGAAATTTTCTGAAATAAATTTCTTTAGAAATTCACATCCCATGAGACTAACCATTTCCCTTTTCAGGACTGTAGGTTCCTCACAGGGGGTCTCAAGAAGTTGCTCTGTGCTAATATCTGTCTCCAAAACAAGCCTCTAGGGTTCAGGGAAATTAACTCCTCTTCCAGTTACAAAGTAAAGTTTTCTCATTGAAGAAAGATACTTTAGTGTATGACTCAAAAACGTTTTAGTGAAAAATATGCAAAAATTAAACCCCTTCAAAGACTGATTTATTTCTACTTGTGAAGATTCGTTTCCTCTATCATTTTACTGATTACAGTTTTAAGTGCTCTTTTAAGAAAACTAATTCTTTTGAAATTACTCTTTATCTTCATTCTTACTGTCACTGCCCTAATCCATGCTCTTATTACCTTAAATTTAAATTATTGGCGTTTCCTTCAATAGGGCTCTCCACCTCCTGTTTCATCTCTTCTCCAATGCATTCTGTGCAACTTTTTCTCAGCAATCCTTCACGGAGTGGAAGAAAAGAGGTTGGGCTCTGGAGCCAGACATACTTGGGTCTGAATCTTGCCTCTCTCACTTATTTGTTGTATGATATTAGGGAATTTAATTACCCTGTCTGTGTTTCAATTTGCTTGTAGGTAGGATAGGACACAATATTAGTCCCTACTCCTCAGGATTTTTCTGAGGATTAAGTGAGAGGATGTGTGTAAATTGCCTAGAATGGTGACTAGTACATAGAAAGTACACAATAAATAAGAGTTTTTAATCTCCCTCTCTCAACTCTATTTAAAACCCGTCAATGATTTCCTGTATCCTATGGCTTCTATACTCGTAAGTTCTTCTTTGTATGGTTTCACCCTCTGAGTTTCTTTCCTGCTGTTCCCTAGCATGCCCTATGCTTTAGTCAAAATTTTGTCCTCACTATCACACAAATAGTATGTTTACTCTTCATTTACATGCTTGGCAATATTTCTTCTCTCTCCTGGAGTCCCTTGACTTCCTCTTTCTCTTTAAGCTGTTATTTGCCAAATTTCAGATATGCATATGTGTCTCCATTGTTTTTGCTATGTCTACTTACACTCTACTATTATTTGTATGTGTGTTGTTTAATCACACTTTTAAAAACTTAGCTACCTACTTTAGCCTCATCCTAAGTAGTATTATGAATGAAATCATAGATGTGAAGTGCTAATTTTATTACATTTAAAGCCTAAAAACAAATGTATAACTTGAAAATGTTTAAACAGCAATTCCCTGTGCCACCAAAAATAATCTTGCATGCCTCCAGTGGGACATGTTTCACGCTGTGGGAATACTACCAAAACCAAATTTGTCTATTGAGCAAAGACCAGCCAACCTTCCCCAACAGGTTTAACCCATACTGAACTCATCTTAACTTCCACACAATTTAATAGTAAATCATACTCTTTATGCTTTCTATGTTATGTTTTCTAATTATTTTATGAGTGATTAACCTGTCACTTAAACTGAATACTCTTGGAAGATAGAAGACATATTTTATGCTTCTGAATTCCACTCTTCCCACTCAGCATCCCCAAATTGATTGTTGTTATAGCTTCTTAAGTACTTATTGAAAGATTAGTTTTTAAAAGTGCAGGAATAATCTGTGTTTACAGAATCAGATATGGGAAACTCTTGAAGACAGTTTATCTATAGCAATTAATACTCACTAGTTCTAATGCAAAAGGAATTGAGATCACAACTCACTCTTTCCTCTTTTTTTTTCTACTTTTTGTTATACTATTGTTCCAGAAAGAATTGAAGATGGTTTAAAAGGATACATACTATAGCAAGATAATATAAATAAAAAATAGGTGGAAAATAATAAAGAAAAATTGACAAGGATGTAAAATTAGAGCCATGAAAGAAAAGCACACCATAAAAATATCTCCAAACTTGCAGCCAGCAGACTATAAATTAGTTCCAGTGTTTTCAGCCGATTATATAAAAAAAGACACATGACACAATTATCAGTATCTGTTAAGAATCGAATAAAACCAATTGCTTAGGAAAAATCTAGCTCTTCCCAATACTAAGATCAGGTAGTATTCTTGGGTCCTCCTAGAAAACTCAGTATATTGTAATATATAATGTCATCAACAACAGCTATCACACCTAATTTACTGTTACTGTTAGAGAACACCTAAAAGCCTTTGAAGCACAGACTCATAAACTTTCTTAGGCCTAGGGAAGATATGATGTACCAGTTAAACTTTGAAAGGATACATAAGGGGGAAGGGAAGAGTTCAGAAGTATAGGCAAAGTGGGGCAGCTGTACTGTTTTTTAGACTTCTATGACTGGATATTTATTACTTGGTTTGAGATGATAATGATTACTAGACTATCAGTCATACTCAATAACTAAAGTCTCTCTTCTAAAAGTTAATTGGAAATGATTGTTAAATTATCGGTTTTTTTTGGTTTGTCCACAGATTTACTCCTTTAATTAACACTAAAAACTTTACTTAAGTTAAAATGTTCTTTGCCTAAACTGGGTCACTGTCTTCTGAGCTACTTTTACTTCCCTTTTTAGAACCAATGAAAGGAGAAGACACTTGCATGCAAGAGAGCAATGAGGTAAGCTGGCAAGCTATTTTCTTAGCAATGTTAAGATGTTGTCTGGGAAATGAAAGTGGGCAGTCGTGACAGTAGCTAACTGTCAAGAAAGGGTTTCTTTTATCCTTTTGTCCCAGGGTTTGGCTTTAAAGATCAACAGGTCTGGAACTTTCTTTGTCCAGAGAAGGATCATAGCCTAGGAAAACTGGCTTACACTGCCCAAACTCAGAAGGGATGTATTTGTAACAGAAAGCCAATTTAATAATTTATATTGAAGACCAGAACTGCCAAATGGACTGAAATGTGTGTTGGCCTATCAGTGTATTCTTTCAGTAAGGGTGCCAAGTCAGAAAACTAAATTAACAACAGATTGGAGCTGGATAAATATATGAAATCAGAATTAAGAAGGGAATTGCAAGGTCAGGCATGTTTCATTTGATATACCTCAGCCAGGATGGGTACCCTCTTCCTTTACCAGTTCTCACAAGTCATGGCCTTTTCATCAATCAGTTCAAGTTCTCAGTTCCTAGTGCTGAAAGTGTCTCTTTTCCATCTCTTGATGTCCTTGAAATTTATATTAGTGATCTCTGAGTGTTGGGTGTGGCTCTATCTAGTTCTTGAATGATTCTAGTTTTACAAGAAGAGCATGTTGCAGATCCATGTTGCCCTTCTACAAAAATGTTGTCATCCACTTTAATCAGTTTTATCCATAAATCCAGACGCTACTGTTTGATCTAACCCACAGTACTTTCTTTTCTCCTTTGTTATGGTTATTACCTAGAAGGCTCTTTGCAGCTCTAGGCCCTGGGTTCTGAATGTAGTTTCCTCACATGCACACAGAGGTTTGTACTGGTTTGCAAGCCTTGTTTCTCAGAACTACTCTCAGACTTGGCTGATACTATAGTCCCCAAGTGTATGATCTTTCTTTACTTGCAACCTTATAAAGACTCCACAGACAAAGACTAAACCTTAGTACACTGGAGGGAGACTGAAATATATATGGTTCATTTATTTATTCATTCATTATTCAAATATTTATTTTTTTCATTCATTCCTTCACATTCATTCAACAAGCATTCATGAAAGTACCTCGTGCTGGACTAGTTGGAAATGCAGGGATGAATCAGACATGATCTTTGCCCTGAAGCAGTTTGCAATACACTAAGAGGATAAGAAATGTATAAAAATAAACAAACTACACATTAAATTATAAGCCTTGAGATGAGAGGTTGTGGAAAGGTACTCAAAATGCAGGGAATAGCTTAAGCAAAGGTAGTCTTACTGCTGTTAGTTCTGACATGTTTTTTTTTTTGGCACTACTTTTTAAGTTTATTGAAGGGAAAGGTTATTTTTCTATAGCTTTATAATTAAACTTTTTTAAACCCTCACAATTTAAACATAAGTCAAAATTATAAATAGTACCTTCCTAAATCTACATCACCATTAAAACTCCCAAAGTTCAATAAAATAATAAATCACAAGTTGAACAAACTCAATTTAAGAAAATGTAATGGGAGTTGGAGAATATTCTTTGACAGGTATTCTTGAGGTTTTCTCAGTCTTTCTCTCTCAGGATTGAAGGAGTTGCAGTTTTCTTGTTCTTAGGTAAACTCTCTTCAGATTTTACCTCAGAATCCCATCCTACCATAGAGCCTACTGGAATCTAGTGAGATGGATAGGCATGTGGGTTGTAGTTAAAAGAGATAGGGTAAGAAACAGTGAAACCATGAGGAAGGCCGGTATACAGTCATTATTTGGTTTTGAACACCCTTTAGCTCTCTGCTCTTTGAATTTCTTTGCACGAATGAAGTAAAAACTAAATGAAACTTGAGTAATGTCTTCTTCTCAAGGGACTTACCTTTGGTCTGTGGTGAGACACCAAACGCACTCAACTTCCTCTTTCAACAACAAATTTGTCAGTTATCAGTAAGCTCTGTGCCACCCAGCTTAGACTTTTTCGCCCCCAGCTCCCTGCAAAGAAACAAGCCCAGCAAAGTTCCAGGGTAAGTTATAGCTTAATATGTGGGAATTGGTATGATTCCATGTGGGAAGATTGGTGGGGACATGAAGATCCGGGGCAGAGAAAGATGTGAGACCAGTGTCCAAATTGAAAATGGTCCCTGGTTTCTTATTTCAGACTTATTACAGCAGGAGCAATCGTGATTTCCCTTGAGTCTGACTAGAGTACAAAGTTAGGGTTAATGCCATCAGTCCCCACCATTATTCCAGGAGTATGGAGTCTGTGATGCAGCTTCAGTCTTTGCTGAGGGTTCTTTGTTTCTTCATCAACAAGGGAAGATGGCACAAAGTGGTAAGAAAAGAGTATGGTCAGTGAGATTCATTGGGAAAGCTTGACCTATTCAGTCAGAAAAAGAGGATTTGGATTTCTGTTCTGTATAAATTATCTAGTTGCTTAGTGAAGGAACATTTTTATGTATAAGCTCCTTGCCTTGGTAAGTTTAACTTTCACAGATACAGCAACAGATAGTAAATTCTCAGGAGAGAAAGAAGGAAAGTCAGATCATAGATTTTGGAGCTGAAGGAGCTCTTAGAGATCCAAATCCCTCACCATACAGATGGGAAAACTGAGAGACAGTGAAGACATTTAAGATCACCCAGCTAGTTAGTCGCAAAGCTGGAACTAGAACATGTGTCTTCTAAATTATGGTCCCTTTTTTCTACAGAAGCAGGTATCTCCCAGAGAATACTGTAAATATATTAATAACTGTGTTAGATTTTAGGTTAGGAAAGGAGAAAATATCCCAGATGACAAAATCTGTTGAAATGATTTCAAAGTCTGTTCAGAGGCATTTCTCCATCCTTTGAAAGCTGCTTTTTGGCCCAAGTTCAGACCTACTGGATAGCAGAGCCCAAAAAAGAGGCACCTATCTTTTCAGTAATTATTGTTCTTATTACGTTGAGTGCTAGCAATCTCTCTGGTTCTGAGACAAGATGACTGAGTCAAAAGGAGACTTCCAGTTGGGTAATCCTTCAAGGTGGACTGTGCCACAACAGTTGGTACCAGGGTCATTTTGGATAGAATGATAACAAGCTTTATTGTGCTTTTTGGGTGGAGTAGTCTCAGTCCCAAGGATCCTGCAAGTGGGAACATTTTTTTTTTTTTTTTTTTTTTTTTTTTTGCGGTATGCGGGCCTTTCACTGTTGCGGCCTCTCCCGTTGCGGAGCACAGGCTCCAGACGCGCAGGCTCAGCGGCCATGGCTCACGGGCCCAGCCGCTCCGTGGCATGTGGGATCTTTCCGGACCAGGGCACAAACCCGCGTCCCCTGCATCGGCAGGCGGACTCTCAACCACTGCGCCACCAGGAAAGCCCAAGTGGGAACATTTTTACTTTGTTTTTTCAAATGAACGCGGGAGTCCTTGCCATTTCTATTAATTGAGGAGTTTATCCCTTAGCTGTGACACAGTAAAATTATTCACTGTTGAAAATATGTGATAGGTTGATATATTGAGGCTGAAAATAGCCTGAACTATACTGAGAATCAAGTCATGCATTTGGGGTAATTATCTTTGGGATGGTTCCTTTTGAACAGAGGGCCCTTTTTGATTAAAGCAGTTCCTGTTTGGGCTCAACTGGAAAAGTTGTTGAGTTCAAGTTGTGCAGACTGCTCAAATCCTGGCAGTGGTGGAGCACAAGGCTTCAAATGAGTAAGCATACTTCTGGATGGTTTTGGGTGGCTTTTCACAGCTAGTTGTGTTTGAGGTAAGTCAGTTGATGTCCTAAGAGGCAAACAGTCTATGGACCTAATAAAGAGAACAGAGCTGTCTTTGTGAAACCATCTTTTCTAAGTGTTCCAACAATCAGAGCAATGACTGGCAGGAAGTCTAGGCTTTATTTAAAAACTTTTGCTCAAAAATCTCATATTTCAGGTCGGGATATTTTATATTTAAGTGTTCATCTAGTATTGATTCACATGCATCACAGGCAGAGTGATGAAGTATATGAACCAACACACAGAGAGACAAAAAGTTTTGGCTCTAGCTCAAGTTCTGCCAATGATTCAGTTTTGACCTTGGGCAAGTTGCTTTATTTTTCTGGGTCTCAGTAGCCTCACCTATAGTAAGCGGGGGAGGGGATTGAAATAGATGGTCTTCAATTTCCTTCTTAGTAATACAAATATTTGACTCTAGGCTCCTGGTGCCTGAGAAGAGCTGCATATCACGAAGTGGTAAATAATGGGACCATAGTAGGGAAATCTAACTACAGTGAACCTTCTGGAAATACAGTCTAGATCTCAAAGGGAACTCAATAATCTTTGCTAAGGGCCATTATACTTCTTTCAGAGTAATGTCATCATGAGAGCTTTAACTTTTAGAGCACAGGCAAGTGTTTTGTAAATAATTTCCTCTTTTTTCAAATGATAAGACGCAAACATACAAGGGAGGGAGTTCTGTAATCTGATTTCCACAATGACAGTGTGACTCAATCAGTATTTCTCAATCTTTAAAGTGCAAAGTTCCATTTGAAAAACATAAAAATCTCACTAAAAAGTTATTGTGGACTTGCTTAACTAGGAACCAGACCTTGGACTCCTAGAAAAACCTATCCCATCACATTGACATTTTCCAAATACTGTGGGCCCAACAGCCAAAAAGATTTTTTAGATCTGCACTTTCAGCAGTTTGTATTACATGGGCAATAATTTTGATTTCCAAATATATTTACTGTAATAAGGAATTTTCTTTTCAAGTAACACATGTTTTCCACTTTTCTACTTTAAGAATTATTGCATTAGTCTTACTAAATATTTATCACACTTATGCTTTTGGGGGGATTTTCTAAACTCAGAAAAGTACAGCATCCAACCAAAGGCTCATGGAGATTACTCTCTGTACAAGTAAAGTGGTAATGAACTGAGATTTATTTAATGTATACGGTGTACCAGACATGAAAATAGATACATTTTCTACTTAAAGATGTACATTTTCTATTTAATCTTTACAATGATATAAGTTGCAGGCACTATGATCCTAATTTTATAAATGAGGAAACTGAAGCCAAGAGATATGAAGTGAGTCTTTTCAGGCTAGAAAGCTGATAAGTGGGTCAAGATATGAATCCAGGTCTGCCCAAAGAACACGGTTCTTTCCATCTCCAAAATGCTTCCCCAAGTACAAAAATGATGAATAATTAGGCCTCCTTCTTACCTGATTAAAAATCCAGTAAAGATGCATGCAGGGAAGTTCAGTTCCAACTTTAAGATATTAGTTTGTGAATAGTCTGATTGCTTTAATTCATTTTAAAGGTAAAATAATTTTCACTTCTAATTTATGGGAAAAATGTCTAGACTTGCAGAATAGATACAAACTTTTGTGTTTCTGACATCAAGCCAGGTTATTTACAGTTGATTTGAATTAATTCAGGAAATGGCAGAGTTCCAGATTCCAGTTGCTCTTCTTTGGCTGTGGTTATGAGTGATTGAATGAAGGACTCCATGGTCATGAGTATAGGACTGGCTTGGGTAATTCATGTGAGACTTCTGTGGTTTAAATAAGAAGAAAAAGGGGGAAAAAAGACAAGTTACATTCCCAAATGGCCTGTAGATATTTTCCCCTGGAGAGTGTGAAGGGCCTCCATCAGCAACATTTCTCTATTTAGTTTTCACTTCTCCTCCCAAGATGACAAGCCCACATACTGTCCCTATTATCAAAGAAAATAGGAGACACAAATTTGACAGACATGTTCACTTAGCGGTATTAGTGACTTAATGATGAGGGGTGAAAAGAGGGAGAGGACTGAGAGGGTAAAACTTTATAGAGCTGTACTAGGAAAAGAGCAGTTACTTTGATGCCAGAAGCCTATGTTCTACACTCTTCACTCTGCCACTTGCATAGCATTCAGGTAAATGTGATCACTTCTTGGAGTCTCAGTTTCCTGATCTGTAAAATGGGGATGATATCCTCTGACCTAATTTGTTCTATAGATATATATATATATATGGTGTACGATATGTATATATATATATATATATATATTTAAGAATGATTAACAGCAATTATAGATGTAATAATGATGTGTAAAATGTAAATCAACAGGTAGGTTGAGATGGTGGCAGCTGTATCAATGATGGCAGTGGCAGTGCTGATGGTATTAGTTAGGGGTGGGGGTTTAGAGGAGCCAGGCCCATAACATCATGGCAAGTTAGAGCAGAAGGTAGTTAAGATGATCCAGTTCATATTGTCTTATTTTAATAATGAGGGAAATGAAACCCACATAAGGGAAGAGGGTTAGCAGGACAACACAAAGAGAGGGAATTTGAATAGTTACTAGAATCCAAGTTTTTTAGCTCCAAATCCAGTGTTCTTTTTAATAAATTCTACTGCTTGAGATTCCCCATCCTATCTGTCTTGTTATATTCAACTCACTACTCTTATAAATACATTGTTCCAATACTCTATCCATAGATCTATTATGGTTTGGGTTCATAGGCAAAACTCGTTAAAGATCCCTGGTTTTGATACTACCCTACACTGACACCTGGTGGGCAATCATTTACCATATATGTATAGTCATAAAAGTGCTAGAAATAGAACAAAGATTATTAGCTTCTTCATCTTTGAAGAATGGCCTTATCCACAGAAATGTTACTTTAAGGTATTTCTGTGTAACAAATTGTTTGCAGAAAAGAATTTTAGCTGTCTCTGCTCATGAAGAGCCTCATTATGACTGAAATCGTAATAGCTGTGACTTTGAGAAAGAAACTTTATCCTGCTGAGCCTTCATTTTCTGATCCGTAAAGGGGTATAATAATAATTAACTCAGAGTTCTCTCAAAGATCAAAGATAATATATTAACAGCGCTTAGCTAAAAACTGACAGGATGCACGTGGAAACTTCTTGGACTTAGTATTTCACTGAAACTTAGGAGTCTGGTACAAATTCTGATGCCGCCATAAAATAAGTTCATTTGGCTGTAACTTTGTGAAAGCACAGCATTGAGCTAGTTGGTTGGGAAGTGAAGCTGCTTTTGGGTAGACATTATTGGTACCTATTATGTTCTTGGACTCAGACACAGTATGAGTCATATTTAGTGACATGACATACCTTTGTGTTCTGAGACAAAATTTAGTTATTTCCATAAAGTCAAGTGTTTAATGACAAAATTCTCACTTAACTTTATGGGATTCCTACTGGCTTTAAAATAAAGGGTTGGGATTACAGGCTTTGGAGCTTTTAGATTTGTAAGACTCCAACCTTATTATCCTTGCCTTGACCATATTTTCCTCAGTAACAAAGGGTGAAAAACTATTGCTGTTGTTCAGGAGAGCAGCTTATGGGAGAGACATTAGAAATAAAACTGCCTAAGGCTCTGCGAATATGTGCTTATTCTCCATACTTTTTCCTTTATAAACCAATATGTATGAACTGAGATCCTACTACATGCCTAACCCTCTGCTAAACAACATGAGGGATATAAAAGCGTAAGATAGTGAGGTGGATGGACATAGAGTCTGTCATACAGAGTGAAGTAAGTCAGAAAGAGAAAAACAAATACCGTATGCTAACACATATATATGGAATCTAAGAAAAAAAAAAAAGTCAGGAAGAACCTAAGGGTAAGATGGGAATAAAGACACAGACCTACTAGAGAATGGACTTGAGGATATGGAAAGGGGGAAGGGTAAGCTGTGACAAAGTGAGAGAGTGGCATGGACATATATACACTACCAAATGTAACATAGATAGCTACTGGGAAGCAGCCGCATGGCACAGGGAGATCAGCTTGGTGCTTTGTTACCACCTAGAGGAGTGGGATAAGGAGGGTGGGAGGGAGGGAGATGCAAGAGGGAAGAGATATGGGAACATATGTATATGTATAACTGATTCACTTTGTTATAGAGCAGAAACTAACACACCATTAGAAAGCAATTATACTCCAATAAAGATGTTTAGAAAAAAAAAAAGGTGTAAGATACAGTCTTCCCTCATTGAGACTACATTCTTATAGTGTAGCCTATAAGTCCAGTACAAATACAAAGAAGGAAGAAGTCAGAATAGGTTGCCCCATGCAAGGAAAAGATGAGAGTTGAGATGGGATCTGGAGACAGGAGTGAAATATTTACTTCTGAGATGGGATCCAGGAGAAAGAAGTTTGATGAAGCATTAGTCATAATTTTATACCAATCTTCATTATCAGGAACATCCTTAAAGCTACACATTGAAAGTGAATCTTGTCAGCTCAATCATGGTAGCTGATTTTCCTGCTCTGATTATTAGATTAGAAGTCTGTGCTGGTCATTCCCTTTAGGGTTTAGCTCCCATTACAGACCCTTCTTTCAAGAAAAGAGACATCATTATGAAGGTACCAGCCTTTGATATAGGCAGTGTGTACCCTGGATAGAGCACTGAACATTAGATAAACCAAGAGGCATTTACTTCTTTAAGGATGGTATTGGAGGCACTGGGAATTTAGCCCTCATCTCTATCTGAGTGGTTCACAGTCATAGAGCTAGGAGCTCAAGTATATACTAAAGATATGGTATTTTCACAGGTTATAATTTTGCCTGGGATGTATTTTCTGTGTGGTCATGCTTAGCTGAGTTGGTTATGCAACACCAGTGAGGTTAAGTCTTTAGGATTAATCCCCACATGAGCCAGTTAACATCAATTTTTTAAAATAGTGCTATATATTTAACCTTGTTCTAGGGTGAGAGAGAGAGAGAACAAAATTTAGGGCATAACCCCTGACTTCACAAAGCTCACAGCCCAGTGTAGAGAGATTCATAAACAGATAAACAATAAAAGAGTTGTCATAAGGCAGAATATTTGCCCAGTTAAAATATTTACTAAACAATTATGTGCTAATTATTCTGCTAGGTTCTAGAGATTTAAAGATGAGTAAGGCATGCTCTTTGGCTTCAAAAATGCTCATAGTTTAGTTAGAAATAAAGAGATATAAATGGAAACATTCTATAGCAGTGAGTGTATCGTTAAAGCAATCCCTATGATGACATGGTAGCCCAGATTTGCCTTTTTGATATATCATTTTGACAGCAGAGTATAGAATAGATTTTAATAGGGCAATCCTCAAAGCAGATAGATCAGTTAAAGAGTGTTTTAATAATCCAGAAAGAGAGGAGGGAGAGAGAGAGTGGGAGAGGGAGAAAACTTGGTTGATTGAATGAGAGTGAAGGGATCTAGGATTATTTTAAGGCTTCTGGCTCTTGTAATTGGATAGATGGTTTGGTTAAGTAAAAGGTCAGGGAGTATGATGAGTTTAATTTTGAATATTTTATTTTGAGATGCTTGGGAGACATTGAAGTGGGAAATCTCCACTGAAAGATAGACATATAGGTTTAATATCTGAGAGGAGGCCAATCCTGGACTTTGAGATATAAGAGTCATCTGGATATGGGTGGTAACTGAAGCCATGAAACTGGGTGATGTTACTTAGCAGACCTAAGGAAAACAAACATTTAAAGGATGTGCAGAGATAAAAGAAACCATAAAAGAGACTCGGTATGAATGGATAGATAGTTAAGAGGAGACTCAAGAAAGAGTTGTGGCTTAGAAGCCAACAGAAGAGAGCATTTAAAAAACATGGAGATGATCAGACTGTGTCCAAGCCGGCAGAGAAGCCCTGCCTGATTTAGCAATGTGATGGTCACTTGTCACCTTTATTAAAGTAGTTTCAGTGAGATTGTAAAGATATGTAAAGATATGCATGTCACCTTGGAGTGCATTAAAGAATGGATATAAAATGAGGAAAAGAAAACAGTCAGTGTCAAAAACTATTGTGAGACGTTTATTTAAGAAGAGAAGGAAAATGACAAAGAGCTAGAATAAGATGCATTGACAAGAGAAGTATTATTTTGGGTGTTGGAGAGACTTGATGACAAATATCTAGCTGAGAGTGAAGGACGACATGATGATCTAGGAGTGAAAGGGAACAGCTAATGAAAGAACATCCTGAGAAAGATAAAAAGGATTAAGAGCATGGGAATTCATCTTGTGCGATAGGAAAGACAGCTGTGTTGGGAAGAATGCAGTTGTAGATAAGATTGTGTGGGTTGGGAGGGGACAATGGATGAAACTGAGTTGTTTCTCACCCAATAACCTCAATTTTCTTGTGATTTAAGAGGTAAGTTTCTCTGCTGAGAAAGTTGGGAGATGGGAGAACAGGAGAGAAGAAACTTCAGAAGAGTTGTGAAGGTGCTGGTTAGGCAATAGGAGAAGAAACTAATCAGGCATGTGCAAAAAGAAGCTGGAGCAAAAAATCTTAGGCTGGAGATCATACACTTCTAGTTTTAGCATTTCAAATAGATACTGGTATTTTAAATAGGATTATTCGGCAGTTTGGATAGTAAAAAAGAAAATGGATTGTGGACTTGATCTGGGATTAAGACCTTGCCAGGCTGGTACAGCAGAAGAATGATGAGCAAAGAAGTTGAGGGCTCTTGTGTGAGAATAGTTAATTTGACCATTTAATGTAGTCTGCATAAGGGAGGAAGTAAGATGAGGGTGGGTGCCAGATTGGCCCAGGAGAAATGGCGAGATTTAGAAATTTAAGGTCTCTGGGAGTGTTTGGTGCAAGCTAGCATAGTGCAACTTGCAGTGAAGTTCAGTGATTTTAATGTTAGAGAAAGCAAACCATCTGAAGAGTCAGGAATTTATGAAGCTTGGCAGAGAGTACAAATTTGAAAAATTCTGGAATAAGGAAGAGTTTACTTTTGACTCAGATTGTCAGGAATAGTGAATGCTGTGAGCTGCTAATCTGAAAGGGCTTTGGAAAAGTACAAACCTGTGATATCCTTGTATAACATTTCATATATTTTATAAATGAAGTTATCTTTGACTCCTCAAGCAGTCTCCCAAACTGGTCAATTCCATGTCTGACTTTTACTTGAAATTATAATATTCATGCCACACGAGGTCAGAGCTTTTTTTTTTACTTCCTTGACTGTTGGAATAGTAGGATGATCAATTATTCTGTTTGTCCTGGACTGTCGCCGAAAATCTTACGTGCTGGGAAACCCTCAGTCCTAGGCAAACCTGGCCTGTTGGTCACGCTACAAACTCACAACTAATTTGGACTTCCTGTCTCTGGTCTCCCAATTCATCTTCCACACTGTTGCCAGAGTGATCTTTCTAAAACACAAGTGTAGTAATATCACATCTCTTCCCAGAATCTTTCAATAATTCCCCATAAAACCTTCCATGATCTAGTTGCATCTAACTTTTAGGTTGCTTTTCCCTTCCACTACCTTCTCCCACTCTAACCTCCTATTCCACCTTCCCCACCATCTCACCCTGTTTTCCAGCTGGTATAGAACACCTATTCTTCCTTTCTATGGGTGATTCATTTTTATACTTTGAGAACTTTGAAGGCTATTCATTCACCTCTGAAACTCTTTTTTCATCCTTTTTTCCTACAGCCTTCCCATTCCAGCTGCTTATTAAAAGTGAACTTATCCTTCAGGATGAGCTCTAATACTCTGCTTCTGTGCAGGATTCATTTCTACTTTCACAGAAATTTCTTTGTTATCCCTTTCATGGCACATTTAAAAGTCCATTATGGTTAGTTATTCTTATGTCTTTTTCTCCTTAAATGACTATAACCTTCTTGAGGACGACAATCATGTATTATTCTTCCTTGAAATTTCCCACCCCACTACACTATCTTCATCAATTAACATATCAAATACACATATAGCAGAATGTCCCTTTGCTGGATAAAATTATGAATTGCTAAATCCCAGATGAATGGTATTGATAATACCAAGTTCAGCCTTTCTTGAAGAGATGGGACTTGACTACAGCTTTGAAGGGCAATTTAGATTTAAATACAATAGGCAAAGTAAGGTTAACTTTTATCTCATCCCCAGCCGCCATCAGCATTTTTCTCTCTAACCCTGTCCCTGTAGTGACCAATAAAAGAACGCAGATAGCTTGACACAAGTGCCATCTTCTCTGGCTCGAGGTGCTCTATCTCTCATAATTTAATAGAAGCAGCCCAACATGGTTGAAAGAAGGTTAAGTAAGAGGCATACAAACCTGACTTCCGGTCCTAGTTTCACCATATTCTAACCTTGTGACTTTGGACAGGGTACTGAGTTGTTCTTGAATGCATCTCTTTGTCAGCTAAACAATATGGTAGGGGTATTACTGATATCTGTCCTGCTTACCTCACAGAGATGATGCTGTGCCAACATGAGGATTTCTTATCACCTATGCCATTCACCTCAGTTATTGTCATGCATTGATTGTGATGTTGGAAATTTAAAAAATATTTTCTCCACCAGACCAGAAGTTTCTCAGGGACAGAGATTATAGCAGATGATTCTATATTCTCCATAGAACCTAGCACAGAATTCATAGTATGATGCCTATTAAATATATGTTGATTGAGTGTTCACCTCCAAGGCAGCCAGAGCCCTCAAAAGGCCAAAGAAAAAAGTAAATACACAAGTTATTTTCCTTTTATGCTTAATTTCCATGTGGAAAATTAAGCTCTGGGGACTACAGATGTTACCTCTCACTCTCGTTCCAAGTCCTGCATGTAGGTGGGTAGGAAGCCATTTGCTGATGAGATGAGGCAGGTATATCTTTCATTTTCAGAATGACAATGAACAAAAATAAAGGGTTGAGAAGCTTTTGGAAGCAGATCACAAGGACTACCCTCTCCCTGAGGTCTAGATAATAGTGTTGATGGTACTCTGAGATGTCGGGCTGTGCTGGTATCTACCTACAGGATATATCTGACCACCTCTGATTCTAAATTGAATATTTTGCTCTTTTCTCAGGCTTCTGAAGGCATGTTTTTTCTGAGTTGTAAAGGGTAAGTGCAGCAAATATTGATGATAATAGCCCAAATCAGAAGACAACTTTTGAGGGAAATAACAAGCAGCAGAAATATTGGGCTGGCCAAAAAGTTCATTCAGGTTTTTCCATACACTCTTACCCAATATATTAGTTGACATATCAGGATTTGCATTTTTACTTAATGATTCCAAATAAGGACTTTAAACTATTTTGTATGCAATTGAATCCAATTATATCACTTTTCTTTGGGTGCTTACTAAGTCACAGGCTAAGTCTTGGCTATATGGTCATGAACAGAATAGATCTTTTTATGGCACTAATAGAACTAACAGCACAGTGAATGAAATAGTCAATAAAAAGTGAGCAAACATCTACATTACAAGTGTTGATGCTACAAAGAGAAATTGCACAGAGCGTGAGAGTATGTAATGCTATGTAGGATGACCTAAATAATAGTGGCAGTGAAGATGTCTCTGACCTGCAAATTGAGGTTAAAGGAGCCAGACATGTGAAAAAGAAGGAAGATAATTCCAGACAGAGGAAACAACGTGTACAGAGGTTTTTGTCAGGAAAAAAAGCTTGACTTGTTCTAGAAACTGAAAGCATCTCAGTGTAATTGAAACAGTAGTGGATGAGGAAAAGAATGGCATGAGGTGATGTTAAATGACACGGGAATGGACTTCAAGCCATGGTGAGAAGTTTGGCCTTAATACAATAGAGAACAAGCAAAGGATTTTAGACAGGAGAATGACAAGATATTTCAAAGAAAAATCACTTTGGCCACAGTGGGGAAGAGGTTAGAAAGGGTTAAGAGATGACATAGTCCCTGCCATCAAGGATTACAAAATCTAGTTAAACAGAAAGACATGTTATCAGAATTTCAATGTGTGTGTAGTAAGTGCCATGACAGAGGTAAGGGAGTATGGAGACAAGCATGTGTTCCAATTCTTATATACCACCTCTACACTATGCAAGTTTTGTGACTTTTGCACAACTTATTTAACCTCTCTGGGTCTCAGTTTTCTCATTTGTAATATGGAAATAATCATTGAGTTGCTATAAGGATTAATGAGATAATATGTGCTTAGCCAGTAAATAAGTGGTAGCTCTCAATAAGCAGTAGCCATAATTAATGATAATGTTAGACACAGTATGGGTATGAACTGAAGGAGACAAGACTGGGGTGCAGGGAGTCCAGTAAGGCATCTTCTACAATAATCAAGAGGAATGATGACAGTGGCCTGGGTTAGAATGGCAACAGTGTAAGTGGAGATGGATTGGAGGTAGATTTGAGAGCTTTAAAGGAGACAGAATCACCTGGTTTCTGATTAGATATGGGTGAAATATAGTGATAGGAGTTGGATGAATTCCCAGTTTCTATCCATAGTTTCTGGGAAGAGAGTCATGGCACAGACAGAGAAGGGGAGCTTAGACTCAAGAGTCAATCACCAATCTTGTACCCTTTCCTGAGAGAGGAACCAAAAATATGTCTAGATTGAAGGGAAGAGAGACTAGTATCACAGGGGGCATGAGCCAACCAGAAATAGTCAATAATAGAGCCAGAACCAAAGAGAGAGACACAGAGAAAGAAGCAGGGGCAGAGACTGAGAGAAGGAACATGTTCTGACTTTGGCCCTTCCATTCAGCCTTCTCCTGTTAGTGGCTTCTTTGGTTGTTCTCCTTTCTAAAATTTCAGTAGTGTCACAGATTGTTAACAGGAAGCTAAATGTTCCCTGAGACAGTTTATATTTTCACCCTACCCCCCAAAATTCCCCCAGTCTCCCATTACTATGGGGATTTTACATTTAATTGTCACCAGACATATCTGAGGAAAAACCCTTCCTACCTCCCTTTCAGTCTGGAGAAGAAAAAAGATTTTGGAAAGCAGGTCATGCAAATCTCTAAACTTGAAATAAACTGAATTGCAGAAGCATAAGAAACCACAGAAACAAAATAAATTGTGAACATCTTGTTGTTCTGGCCTAATAGGACTCTGTTATTTAGCACAGAGGTATGAAAACAACCTGTCCCATTAGTAAGTGAAATTTTCTGTACCAGTGAAGCAGAAACAAATATCCATGTTTGTCAAGTGCAGAAGTGGAAGTGCGAATTTGGTGGGTGTGAGCTGTTTTTAGTTCTTAGAACTGTAATGCACTTGATGTAGCCTCCCTTACTCTCTCACAAGCCTATGCATAGATAATAGATAATAGTAGAAACAGGATCAATACTGAAGTAATATGGAAATAATCACTGGGCTGCTATGAGGATTAATGAGATAATATGTGCAATAATATGTGAGGTAAAAGTGGGTGGTAAGGAGGGGTGGGTGACATGTGTGGGGACAGATGTTTAGTTATATCCTGATGGCATAGCTAGGGTAATTCTAATGTTACAAGATCATAAGGTCCTACTATGGGGTTAGAAAGGTTCTGCCATAATGTGCCCTCCAGATATCACAATGATCCTCATTCTATTAAAAAGTCCCTCCTGAGCAGGAAGAGGCAAGTGGTATAGTGGAAATAGCACAGACTTTGGAGCAAGTCAGGCATGGTAGTAAATCCCATTTTTACCATGTTTTAACTTTGTTACCTAAGACAATTTACTGAATCTCTCTGAACCTCAGTTTCTCATCTGCACTATAAGAGTAATAATAGTAACTTATGATGGTTGTGAGAATTGAATTATGTAATGCATGTGAAAAATTCCATTGCAGATTCTGGGGTACATCATTGATAGACCATTATAATTATTTCCTTTCTTTTCACCTGTGAGTACCCCTCTACCTTTGTTCTAAGTCATACATACACAAGCAAGATGACTGCATGACTCTGGGATATATCACAGATAGGTCAAATAGGGAGTATAAGAGGAGGGAAAATGAAAGTACTCTTTAGAGTAATGGTAGCTTATAAGGTTGACTCTTTTATCTGTGAATTAATCCTCTGGGGTTCTGTTCTTTTATCACATTTTTATTCCCTGGAGTAGGACTTAGAATGATATAGGAAGTCATTCTGCTACTTATGAAGAGAATCTAAAAGAGGCCACTCCTTTGTTTTTGTAAACATACTTAAAACCAAACAAAACAAAAACAATACCAACAGCAAAACTCCACCTGAGGAAAACCTCAATACTTCGTTTTTTTCCAATTCTAGTTCTAAAGGCAATAAACATTCCTGCAGTATGGACAGAAGCTATGTTTGTAAAATTTGTCTTTGAGAGGAAAACAAATGAGGGACAGAAGGGTGTGTGTAAAGATTAACCACCTTTTCCTCCTTTTTGAAGTCCCAAATCTTTCATTTAGTAGATTTGTGGCCTTAATAAATCCCTCTCTGGGCCTTGCTTCTTCTACCTGTATCATATGGTGGCTGAATTAAATGTTTTGTAAAGGTCCTGTTCAGTCTAAAATTCTACAAATAAAATAACAAGGTTGTTGCTGTCCTGCCATTCTTATTTGCAAACAGCCTGCATAAATCCATGGCCAGACCTTGAGAAGCCCTAAAAATTATTGTATATTCCCCATGTCTTACATATAATACACAATAAAAATTATACTAAAGCATAAAATAAATTAAGGAAATCCAAAAAACTTTCTCATTATGATGAATAATGAAAAAAATATTAAATCTTAAGTTGTTTCAAAAAAATGATTTTGGTAGCCTATTTTGCTGGTACCTTAATCAATGTTTACTGTGGCTATTGGATAATCTGCCTAGACATGATGTCACACCAGTACAGAATTCTCCTTAGATAGAGAATAGGTCTCTTCCCTTCCCAGTCACATAAAGAAAAATATCCTGGTTCAGCTTCTAAATCCATATATTACTGAAAAATTTCATGTAAATTTGGAATGAAACCTAAGCTAAGAGAAAGAGAGAAAATGCATGAAAACCACCAGCTATTGTGATAGAATAATAAGGCGGTAATATTCCCAAGCCATGAAAGTCAGCCAGGACACTGGTAATGCAGGCTAAAGGAGGCAGATCTGTTTTCCATGTGCTGTGGTGCCAAGTTAGGAAGTCAGGACCCAGTGAGCAAGGTGGCAGACAAAGGAGAGGCAAGAAGACCTGAACAACAAGACTGGATTTCTACCATTGCAATTGGGAAGTAGTGAACAGTGGTCATCCCAACCAGAGCTTGAGGCAAGAGAAGTCTTGATACAAAAGAAACAGACTCAAATATCACATTCTTTTTCTGTGGTTAGAAAAACAGATGGAATATTTCAGAACTTCCTTACCTGCAAGACACAGCTTTGACAATCTGGTAGGGCAAGGCAGTTGGATGACAATTCCATGGTTCTCTAACTGATTCACTGGGTGACCTTGGATCAATAGTATATCTTTCTTGAGCATCTTCTTCTTCATCTGTAAACAAATCCCTTCTAATTTTAATATCCTATGACTCTGTAGGTATAAAAAAATAATCTGGTGATACCTCATCGTAGTTTTGATTTGCTTTTCTCTAACAATTAATGATGTTGAGCATCTTTTCATATGCTTGTTGGCCATCTGTATGTCTTTTTGGAGAAATGTCTGTTGAGGTCTTCTGCCCATTTTTTGATTGGGTTTTTTTTTTAATTGAGCTGTACAAGCTGTTTGTGTATTTTAGAAATTAAGCCCTTGTCAATTGCATCGTTTGCAAATAATTTCTCTCATTCCATAGGTTGTCTTTGTGTCTTGTTAATGGTTTCCTTTGCTGTGCAAAAGCTTTTAAATCTAACAAGGTCCACCTTGTTTGCTTTTGTTTCCATTACTCTAGTAGATGGATTTTTGAAAAAACTATTGCTGCGATTTATGTAAAAGAGTGCTCTGCCTATGTTTTCCTCTAGGAGTTTTACAGTATCTGGTCTTACATTTATATCTTTAATCCATTTTGAGTTTATTTTTCTTTTTTTCTTTTTTTTTTTGTGGGTATGTGGGTCTCTCACCATTGTGGCCTCTCCCGTTGTAGAGCACAGGCTCAGGACGCACAGGCTCAGTGGCTATGGCTCACAGGCCCAGCCACTCTGTGGCATGTGGGATCCTCCCAGACCGGGGCACAAACCCGTGTCCCCTGCTTCGGCAGGCAGACTCTCAAGCACTGCGCCACCAGGGAAGCCCATTTTGAGTTTATTTTTGTGTATGGTGTTAGAGAATGTTCTAATTTCATTCTTTTACCTATAGCTGTCCAGTTTTCCCAGCACCACTTATTAAAGGGATTGTCTTTTCTCCATTGTATATTCTTGCCTCCTTTGTCATTAGATTAATTGACCATAAGTGCGTGGGATCATTTCTGGGCTTTCTATACTGTTCCATTGATCTATATGTTTATTTTGCACCATATCATACTGCTTGATTACTGTAACTTTGTAGCATAATCTAAAGTCAAAGAGTATGATTATTCCAGCACCGTTCTTTTTCTTTTTTTAACATCTTTATTGGGATATAATTGCTTTACAATGGTGTGTTAATTTCTGCTTTATAACAAAGTGAATCAGTTATACATATACATATGTTCCCATATCTCTTCCCTCTTGTATCTCCCTCCCTCCCACACTCCATATCCCACCCCTCTAGATGGTCACAGAGCAACAAGCTGATCTCCCTGTGCTATGAGGCTGCTTCCCACTAGCTACCTATTTTACGTTTGGTAGTATATATATATATATCCATGCCACTCTCTCACTTTGTCACAGCTTACCATTCCCTCTCTCCATATCCTCAAGTCCATTCTCTAGTAGGTCTGAGTCTTTATTCCCATCTTGCCCCTAGGTTCTTCATGAAATTTGTTTTCTTAGATTCCATATATATGTGTCAGCGTATGGTATTTGTTTTTCTCCTTCTGACTTACTTCACTCTGTATGGCAGACTCTACATCCATCCACCTCATTACAAATAACTCAATTTCGTTTCTTTTTATGGCTGAGTAATATTCCATTGTATATATGTCCACAACTTCTTTATCCATTCATCTGTTGATGGACACTTCGGTTACTTCCATGTTGTGGCTATTGTAAATAGAGCTGCAATGAACATTGTGGTACATGACTCTTTTTGAATTACGGTTTTCTCAGGGTATATGCCCAGTAGTGGAATTGTTGGGTCGTATGGTAGTTCTACTGTTAGTTTTTAAGGAATCTCCATACTGTTCTCCATAGTGGCTGTATTAATTTACATTCCCACCAACAGTGCAAGAGGGTTCCCTTTTCTCCACGCCCTCTCCAGCATTTATTGTTTGTAGATATTTTGATGATGGCCATTCTGACCAGTGTAAGATGATATCTCATTGTAGTTTTGATTTGCATTTCTCTAATGATTAATGATGTTGAGCATTCTTTCGTGTGTTTGTTGGCAATCTGTATATCTTCTTTGGAGAAATGTCAATTTAGGTCTTCTGCCCATTTTTGCATCGGGTTGTTTGTTTTTTTCATATTGAGCTGCTTGTAGATTTTGGAGATTAATCCTTTGTCAGTTGCTTCATTTGCAAATATTTTCTCCTATTCTGTGGGTTACTTTTTCATCTTGTCTATGGTTTCCTTTGCTGTGCAAAAGCTTTTAAAATTCTTTAGGCCTAATTTGTTTACTTTTGTTTTTATTTCCATTTCACTAGGACATGGGTCAAAAGGATATTGCTGTGATTTATGTCATAGAGTGTTCAGCCTATATTTTCCTCTCAGTTTGATAGTGTCTGGCCTTACATTTAGGTTTTTAATCCATTTTGGGTTTATTTTTGTGTATGGTGTTAGAGAGTGTTCTAATTTCATACTTTTACATGTACCTGTCCAGTTTTCCCAGCACCACTTATTGAAGAGGCTGTCTTTTCTGCACTGTATATTCTTGCCTCCTTTATCAAAGATAAGTTGACCATATGTGCATGGGTTTATCTCTGGGCTTTCTATCCTGTTCCATTGATCTCTATTTCTGTTTTTGTGCCAGTACCATTCTGTCTTGATTATGGTAGCTTTGTAGTATTGTCTGAAGTCAAGGAGCCTGATTCCTCCAGCTCCATTTTTCTTTCTCAAGGTTGCTTTGGCTATTCGGAGTCTTTTGTGTTTCCATACAAATTGTGAAATTTTTTGTTCTACTTCTGTGAAAAATGCCAGTGGCAGTTTGATAGGGATTGCATTGAATCTGTAGATTGCTTTGGGTAGTAGAGTCATTTTCACAATGTTGTTTCTTCCAATCCAAGAACATGGTATATCTCTCCATCTATTTGTATCATCTTTAAATTCTTTCATCAGTGTGTTATAATTTTCTGCATACAGGTCTTTTGTCTCTTTAGGTAGGTTTTTCCCTAGATATTTTATTATTTTTGTTGCAATGGTAAATGGGTGTGTTTCCTTAATTTCACCTTCAGGTTTTTCATCATTAGTGTGTAGGAATGCAAGAGATTTCTGTGTATAAATTTTGTATCCTGCTACTTTACCAAATTCATTGATTGGCTGTAGTAGTTTTCTGGTAGCATCTTTAAGAATCTCTTTTTATAGTATCATGTCATCTGCAAACACTGACAGCTTTTCTTCTTTTCTGATTTGGATTCCTTTTATTGCTTTTTCTTCTCTGATTGCTGTGGCTACAACTTCCAAAACGATGTTCTTTAAGAATCTCTTTTTATAGTATCATGTCATCTGCAAACACTGACAGCTTTTCTTCTTTTCTGATTTGGATTCCTTTTATTGCTTTTTCTTCTCTGATTGCTGTGGCTAAAACTTCCAAAACGATGTTGAATAATAGTGGTGAGAGTGGGCAACCTTGTCTTGTTCCTGATCTTAGCGGAAAAGTTTTCAGTTTTCACCATTGAGGACGATGTTGGCTGTGGGATTGTCATATATGGCCTTTATTATGTTGAGGAAAGTTCCCTCTATGCCTACTTTCTGCAGGGCTTTTATCATAATTGGGTGTTGAATTTTGTCGAAAGCTTTTTCTGCATCTATTGATATGAACATATGGTTTTTCTCCCTCATTTTGTTAATATGGTTTATCACATTGATTGTTTCACATATAATGAAGAATCTTTGCATTCCTGGGATAAACCCCACTTGATCATGGTGTATGATCTTTTTAATGTGCTGTTGGATTCTGTGTACTAGCATTTTGTTGAGGATTTTTGAATCTAGGTACATCAGTGATATTGGCCTGTAATTTTCTTTCTTTGTGACTTCTTTGTTTTGTTTTGGTATAAGGGTGATAGTGGCCTCTTAGAATGAGTTTAGGAGTGTTCCTCCCTCTGCTAAATTTTGGAACATTTTGAGAAGGATAAGTGTTAGCTCTTCTCTAAATATTTGATAAAATTCGCCTGTGAAGCCATCTGGTCCTGGGCCTGGTTTGTTGGAATTTTTTAATCACAGTTTCAATTTCAGTGCTTGTGATTGGACTCTTCATATTTTCTATTTCTTCCTGATTCAGTCACGGAAGGTCGTGCATTTCTAAGGATTTATCCATTTCTTCCAGGTTGTCCATTTTATTGGCATAGAGTTGCTTGTTATAATCTCTCATGATCGTTTGTACTTCTGTAGTGTAAGTTGTTACTTCTCCTTTTCATTTCTAATTCTATTGATATTGGCATAGAGTTGCTTGTTATAATCTCTCATGATCGTTTGTACTTCTGTAGTGTAAGTTGTTACTTCTCCTTTTCATTTCTAATTCTATTGATTTGAGTCTTCTCCCTTTTTTCTTTGATGACTCTGGCTAATGGTTTATCAATTTTGTTTATCTTCTCAAAGAACCAGCTTTTAGTTTTATTGATCTTTGCTATCATTTCCTTAATTTCTTTTTCATTTATTTTTGATCAGATCTTTATTTGTTTCCTGCTGCTAACTTTGGGGCTTTTTCTTCTTTCTCTAGTTTCTTTTGGTGTAACGTTAGGTTGTTTATTTGAGATGTTTCTTATTTCTTAAGGTAGGATTGTATTGCTATAAACTTCCCTCTTAGAACTGCTTTTGCTGAATCCCAAAGGTTTTGGGTCATTGTGTTTTCATTGTCATTTGTTTCTAGGTATTTTTTGTTTTTCTCTTTGATTTCTTCAGTGATCTCTTGGTTATTAAGTAGTGTATTGTTTAGCCTACATGAGTTTGTATTTTTTACAGATTTCTTCCTCTGTTTGATATCTAGTCTCATAGCGTTGTGGTAGGAAAAGATAATTGATATGGGGCTTTCCTGGTGATGCAGTGGTTGGGATATGCAGGAGACGCAGATTCATGTCCGGGTCTGGGAGGATCCCACGTGCCATGGAGTGGCTGGGCTCATGAGCCATGGCCACTGGGCCTGCACGTCCGGAGCCTGTGCTCCGTGGAGGGAGAGGCCACAGTGGTGAGAGGCCCGCACACCACACACACACAAATATATATATATATATATATATATATATATATATATAATTTATATGATTTCAATTTTCTTAAATTTTCCAAGGCTTTGTTTGTGACCCAAGATATGATCTATCCTGCAGAATGTTCCATGAGCACTTGAGAAGAATGTGTATTCTGTTGTTCTTGGATGGAATGTCCTAGAAATATCAATTCCACCTTGTTTAATGTATCATTTAAACCTTGTGTTTCCTTATTTATTTTCATTTTAGATGATCTGTCCATTGCTGTAAGTGGGGTGTTAATGTACCCTACTATGATTGTGTTACTGTGGATTTCCCCTTTTATGGCTGTTAGTACTTGCCTTATGTATTGTGGTGCTCCTTTGTTGGGTGCATAAATATTATAATTGTTATATCTTCTTCTTGGATTGATTCCTTGATCATTATGTAGTGTGCTTCTTTGTCTGTTGTAATAGTCTTTATTTTAAAGTCTATTTTGTCTGTTATGAGAATTGCTACTCCAGCTTTCTTTTGGTTTCCATTTGCATGGAATAACATTTTCGGTCCCCTCACTTTCAGCCTGTATGTGTTCCTAGGTCAGAAGTGGGTGTATTATAGACAGCATATATACAGGTCTTGTGTTTGTATCCATTCAGCCAATCTATGTCTTTTGGTTGGAGCATTTAATCCATTTACATTTAAGGTAGTTATCGATATGTATGTTCCTATTCCCTTTTTCTTAATTGTTTTGGGTTTGTTATTTGAGGCCTTTTCCTTCTCTTGTGTTTCCTGCCTAGAGAAGTTCCTTTAGCATTTGTTGTAATGCTAGTTTGGAGGTGCTGAATTCTCTTTCTTTTTACTTGTCTGTAAAGGTTTTAATGTCTCCATCAAATCTGAAAGAGATCCTTGCTGGGTAGAGTAATCTTGGTTGTAGGTGTTTCTCCTTCATCACTTTAAATATGTCCTGCCATTCCCTTCTGGCTTGCAGAGTTTCTGCTGAAAGATCAGCTGTTAACCTTATGGGGATTCCTTTGTGTGTTATTTGTTGTTTTTCCCTTGCTGCTTTTAATATTTTTTCTTT
>NC_041234.1:54410290-54420670 GCF_002837175.3 Physeter macrocephalus
TTCTTAAATTTACCAAGGCTTGATTTGTGACCCAAGATATGATCTATCCTGGAGAATGTTCCATGAGCACTTGAGAAGAATGTGTATTCTGTTGTTCTTGGATGGAATGTCCTAGAAATATCAATTCCACCTTGTTTAATGTATCATTTAAACCTTGTGTTTCCTTATTTATTTTCATTTTAGATGATCTGTCCATTGCTGTAAGTGGGGTGTTAATGTACCCTACTATGATTGTGTTACTGTGGATTTCCCCTTTTATGGCTGTTAGTACTTGCCTTATGTATTGTGGTGCTCCTTTGTTGGGTGCATAAATATTATAATTGTTATATCTTCTTCTTGGATTGATTCCTTGATCATTATGTAGTGTGCTTCTTTGTCTGTTGTAATAGTCTTTATTTTAAAGTCTATTTTGTCTGATATGAGAATTGCTACTCCAGCTTTCTTTTGGTTTCCATTTGCATGGAATAACATTTTCGGTCCCCTCACTTTCAGCCTGTATGTGTTCCTAGGTCAGAAGTGGGTGTATTATAGACAGCATATATACAGGTCTTGTGTTTGTATCCATTCAGCCAATCTATGTCTTTTGGTTGGAGCATTTAATCCATTTACATTTAAGGTAGTTATCGATATGTATGTTCCTATTCCCTTTTTCTTAATTGTTTTGGGTTTGTTATTTGAGGCCTTTTCCTTCTCTTGTGTTTCCTGCCTAGAGAAGTTCCTTTAGCATTTGTTGTAATGCTAGTTTGGAGGTGCTGAATTCTCTTTCTTTTTACTTGTCTGTAAAGGTTTTAATGTCTCCATCAAATCTGAAAGAGATCCTTGCTGGGTAGAGTAATCTTGGTTGTAGGTGTTTCTCCTTCATCACTTTAAATATGTCCTGCCATTCCCTTCTGGCTTGCAGAGTTTCTGCTGAAAGATCAGCTGTTAACCTTATGGGGATTCCTTTGTGTGTTATTTGTTGTTTTTCCCTTGCTGCTTTTAATATTTTTTCTTTGTATTTAATTTTTGATAATTTGATTAATATATGTCTTGGCCTGTTTCTCCTTGAATTTATCCTGTATGGAACTCTCTGTGCTTTCTGGACTTGATTAACTATTCCTTTCCCATATTAGGGAAATTTTGAACTATAATCTCTTCAAATATTTTCTGAGTCCCTTTCTTTTTCTCTTCTACTTCTGGAACCCCTATTATTCGAATGTTGGTGCATTTAATGTTGTCAGAGAGGTCTCTGTGACTGTCCTCAATTCTTTTTATTCTTTTTTCTTTACTCTGCTCTGCAGTAGTTATTTCCACTATTTTATCTTCCAAGTCACTTATCCGTTCTTCTGCTTCAGTTATTCTGCTATTGATCCCTTCTAGAGAATTTTTAATTTCATTTAATTGTGTTATTCATCACTGTTTGTTTGCTCTTTAGTTCTCCTAGGTCCTTTTTAAACGTTTCTTGTATTTTCTCTATTCTATTTTTAAGATTTTGGATCAACTTTATTAACATTTTTCTGAATGCTTTTTCAGGCAGACTGCCTATTTCCTCTTCACTTTTTAGGTCTGGTGGGTTTTTGCCTTGCTCCTTCATCTGCTGTGTGTTTTTCTGTCTTCTCATTTTGCTTATCTTACTGTGTTTGGGGTCTCCTTTTTGCAGGCTACAGGTTTGTAGTTCCCGTTGTTTTTGGTGTCTGTCCCCAGTGGCTAAGGTTGGTTCAGTGGGTTGTGTAGGTTCCCTGGTGGATGGGACTACTGCCTGTGTTCTGGTGTATGAGGCTGAACTTGTCTTTCTGGTGGGCAGGTCCACGTCTGCTGCTGTGTTTGGGGTGTCTGTGGCATTATTATGATTTTAGGCAGCTTCTCTGCTAATGGATGGGGTTGTGTTCCTATCTTGCTAGTTGTTTGGCATAGGGTGTCCAGCACTGTAACTTGCTGGTCGTTGAGTGAAGCTGGGTCTTGGTGTTGAGATGGAAATCTCCTGGAGATTTTCACTGTTTGATATTATGTGGAGCTGGGAGATCTCTTGTGGACCAGTGTCCTGATCTTAGCTCTCCCTCCTCAGAGGCACAGCCCTGATTCCTGTCTGGAGCACCAAGAGCCTTTCATCCATATTGCTCAGAATAAAATGGAGAAAAATTAGAAAGAAAAAAGAAAGAAAGAAGATAAAATAAAGTAAAATACAATAAAATCAAGTTATTAAAATAAAGAATAAATTAATAATTATTAAGAAAACATTTTTTAAAAGTAATAATAAAAAAAAAACATAATGGACAGACAGAACCATAGGACAAAAGGTAAAAGTAAATGTATAAAGACAAAATCTCACACAGAAGCGTACACATACACTACCACAAAAAGAGAAGGGAAAAATATTATATCTGTCTTTGCTCTCAAAGTCCACCTCCTCAATTTGGGATAATTCATTGTCTATTCAGGTATTCCACAGATGCAGCGTACATCAAGTTTATTGTGGAGATTTAATCCTCTGCTCCTGAGGCTGCTGGGGAAAATTTCCCTATCTCTTCTTTGTTAGCACAACTCCCAGGTTTCAGGTTTGGATTTGGCCCTGCCTCTGCATGTAGGTCGCCTGAGGGCATCTGTTCTTAGCTCAGACAGGACGGGGTTCAGGGAGCAGCTGATTCGGGGGCTCTGGCCCACTCAGGCTGGGGGGAGGGAGGGGTACCGATGCGGAGCAAGCCTGCAGTGACCGAGGCCAGTGTGATGTTGCAGCAGCCTGAGGCGCACCATGTGTTCTCCCGGGGAAGTTGTCCCTCGATCACGGGACCCTGGCAGTGGTGGGCTGCACAGGCTTCCGGTAGGGGAGTTTTGGAGAGTGACCTGTGCTCGCACACAGGCTTCTTGGTGGCTGAAGCAGCAACATTAACGTCCCATTCCCGTCTCTCAAGTCCACACAGGTAGCCGCAGCTTGTGCCTGTCTCTGGATCTCCTTTGAGTGGCACTCTTAATCCCCTCTCCTTGTGCACCAGGAAACAAAGAGGCAAGAAAACTTCTCTTGCCTCTTCAGCAACTCCAGACTTTTTCCAGGACTCCCTCCTGGCTAGCTGTAGGGCACTACCCCTTCAGGCTGTGTTCTCACAGCCAACCCCAGTCCTCTCCCTGGGATCCGACCTAAGTTTTAACCTCAGCTCCCAGCGCCCCCCCACCCCGCCCTGGTGGGTGAGCACACAAGCCTCTCGGGCTGGTGAGTGCAGGTTGTCACTGATCCTCTGTGCGTGAATCTGTCTGCTTTGCCCTTTGCACGCCTGTTGCTAAGCTCTCCTCCGCGGCTCCGAATCTGCCCCCCTCTGCCCCTCGCAGTCTCCTCCTATGAAGGGGCTTCCTAGTGTGTGGAAACCTTTCCTCCTTCACAGCTCCCTCCCACTTCTGCAGGTCCCATCCCTATTCTTTTGTCTCTGTTTTCTTTTTCCCTACCCAGGTACGTGGGGAGTTTCTTGCCTTTTGGGAGGTCTGAGGTCTTCTGTCAGCGTTCAGTAGGTTTTCTGTAGGAGATGTTCCACATGTAGATGTATTTCTGATGTATTTGTGGAGAAGAAGGTGATTTCCATGTCTTACTGTTCCGCCATTTTGAACCTCCTCCTCCAGCACCTTTCTTTCTCAAGATTGTTTGGCTATTCTGAGTCTTTTGTGTTTCCATGAGGTATCACCTCACACTGGTCACAATGGTTATCATCAAAAAGTCTACAAATAATAAATATTGCAGTGGGTGTAGAGAAAAGGGAACCCTCCTACACTGTAGGTGGGAATGTAAATTGGTACACCCACTATGGAAAATAATATGGCAGTTCCTTAAGAAAACCAAAAGTAGAGTTATCATATGATCCAGCAATCCCACTTCTGGGCATATATCCAGAAAAGCCAAAAACTCTAATTCAAAAGGGTACATGCACCCCAATATTCATAGCAGCACTATTTACAAAAGCCAAGACATGGGAGCAACCTAAGTGTCCACCAACAGATGAATCGGTGAAGATGTGGTTGTGTGTATATATATATATATATATATATATAAATCTTACTCAGCCATAAATAGAATGAAATAATGCCATTTGTAGCTACATGCATGGACCTAGAGATTATCATACTGAGCGAAATAAGTCAGACAGAGAAAACCAAATATTATATGATATCACTTCCATGTAGAATCTAAAACAATGCTACAAATGAACTTATTTACAAAACAGAAATAAACTCACAGACATAGAAAACAAATTTACAGATACAAGAGGGGAAAGGGAGAGGGATAAATTAGGAATTTGAGATTAAGGGTTACAAACTACTGTACATAAAATAGATAATAAACAAGGACCTACTGTGTAGCACAGGGAACTATATTCAATATATTGTAATTACCTGTAATGGAAAAGAATGTGATATAACTTAATCACCTTTCTGTAACCTGAAAGTTTGTAAATCAACTATATTTCAATTTAAAAAAATCTGGGTGTCAGCTAAAGAACTGGTTAACCATTATACCCTTTTACTTTCTTTTTTTGTTTTGTTTTGTTTTGTTTTGGGCAGGGATCATAACTTCACGGCTTACCTTGATGAATATACTGAAATATTCAAGATGGGCAGCAACAGTACCAGCAATGCTGAGACTCACTGCAATGTCACTAATTTGACATTTCAATACTCCCTCTATGCCACCACCTACATCCTCATATTCATCCCTGGTCTACTGGCCAACAGTGCAGCCTTGTGGGTTCTGTGCCGCTTCATCAGCAAGAAAAATAAAGCCATCATTTTCATGATCAACCTCTCTGTGGCTGACCTTGCTCACGTGCTGTCCCTACCCCTCCGGATTTACTATTACATCAGCCACCACTGGCCTTTCCAGAGGGCCCTTTGTCTACTGTGCTTCTACCTGAAGTATCTCAACATGTATGCCAGCATTTGTTTTCTGACATGCATCAGCCTTCAGAGGTGCTTCTTTCTTCTCAAGCCTTTCAGGGCCAGAGACTGGAAGCGTAGGTATGATGTGGGCATCAGTGCTGCCGTCTGGGTCATCGTGGGGACTGCCTGTTTGCCATTTCCCATTATGAGAAGCACAGACTTAGCCAACAACACTGAGTCCTGCTTTGCTGATCTTGGTTACAGGAAAATGAATGCAATGGCTTTGGTTGGGATGATTACAGCTGCTGAGCTGGCAGGATTTGTGATACCAGTACTCATCATTGCATGGTGTACCTGGAAAACCACTATATCCTTGCGAAAACCACCAGTGGCTTTCCAGGGTATCAGTGAGAGGCAGAAAGCACTGCGGATGGTTTACATGTGTGCTGCAGTCTTCTTCATCTGCTTCACTCCCTATCATATTAACTTTATTTTTTACACCATGGTAAAGGAAACTATCATTAGCAGTTGTCCCATTGTCCAAAGCTCACTGTATTTCCACCCTTTTTGTCTATGCCTTGCAAGTCTCTGCTGCCTTTTGGATCCAATTCTCTACTACTTCATGGCCTCAGAGTTTCGTGACCAACTATCCCGCCATGGCAGCTCTGTGACTCGTTCCCGCCTAATGAGCAGGGAGAGTGGTTCATCAATGATTGGTTAAAAATAAAATAGCTATTTGATTATGGCTTTGTTTAACTATGTTTCCTGGCGTTTTCCAAAGGTGAAAATGACCAGCCAGATAATTTCGTTAATTGAACTTTGGGAACAACAGAAATAGTTGTGGTCACAGGGGTGTGATGGTGGAGGTAGAGTGTGAAAAATGTGGGAGAGGAAGGGAAGATGGGAGTTGTATGATTCCTCTTTGAAATTCAAGGCACTTTCTTACTTAAGAGATCTAAATCAAGGCTTTACAGATGTTTTAAACAAATGGAAATTTGATATTTTATCTTAAACCTTTCTTTAGTGAATGTGATGTTATTAATGATACAATAAATGCATGAATCTTTTCCAGAATGTAAAAACAAATCTCTTTCATACGAAGACCATTATTTGTGAATGAGAGCAAAAAAATCTCCAGTCTTTCTAAGGGATAAATGCACAGGCAAGGGGGTGTGAATGTTGAAGCAACATGTGCATCAATTTTAGGACACAAACCTTTTATTGAATAAAGGGCATGGGAATGTGTTCATTCATTGAAAATATAATTGGATGTCTATTATATTCTGGGTTACCACTTTCTTGGGTACTTTCACATATAGCATCTCATCTAGTTCTTCTAATAAAATTGTGGAAGATTATACAAATGAATAAATGGAACCTCAGACAGTTGAAACAACTTCCCTGGAGATAATCAGTGGTGAGTCAAAATTTGTCCTGAATACACAACATATGCTTAAGTTATTGCCTCTATTTATGTTATTATTCACTAGGTTAATGCTAAACTTGGTTTGAATGGTGAAAACACAGACTAAATTTAAGCCATCCAAGACCAAGACCATTTCTATACAATTTGTCGAAGATTATTTGAAAAGTCTGTGGCTTGTGGGGATGGTGTGTCAGGCTTCAGGTTGCAAGGTATCAAATAATAAATGTGGTTGTTCTAATACCGTCCCAAACTACAGAGTCCTGATGATGAGGGGTATAGGACACACAAATAGTTCATTATTAACACAAAATATACTTTAAGTCTTAATGTTGGTAATATAAACCTATAAATGGAAGAAAGAAAAAAAATCTATAAGGCTGGAAGATAAGCATTCTGTAAAATTTAGATTTTTTTGAGTTCACCCAACCTTTCTTCTTAAACATTACTATGCATCACTCTGAACAGACTTGTTTTTATTAAGAAACTTCTCTGTGAGCAGAGCTTACAGAATTGTATTGGAAGCATAATATTATCACGCATCACTCTGAACAGACTTGTTTTTATTAAGAAACTTCTCTGTGAGCAGAGCTTACAGAATTGTATTGGAAGCATAATATTATCACATCATGAATGAATGGGAGAAAAGTTTATGTCCTCTTTCTGGCAATCTTATCTTCATTTTTTTAAAAGGTTATGGCTACTGTTTCAGAAATACTATGGAGGTTTTAAATACAAGCCATCGTCAGATTCTCAGGTTGGCATTTATGAAGCTCAATCCATCACTCTCATTTTTTTTATTCCTGCATTTTAAGTAGCATAGACACTTGGTGTGCAGGGAGGAGAAGGGAAGTGGTAGTCCTCAGATATCCATTTGAACACAATGTCTATGGAAGAGGAAGTAAGGACTACTGAAAAAGGAGGAATTAAAAGGAAAAAAAAAACATAAGTTTTCTAGGGAAGAAGAGAGTTCTGTAATTATAAAGTAATGAAACTGTTTTTTTTTGTGCTTTATTAACCAGCATCTAAGGCATAGCCTAAAGAGGGTTTCCAGATAGGCATAGGCAACCCTACTCAAAGGAGATTATTTTGAAAGAAACCCACTTGGAACTACACAACCTGTTATCTTTGTGAACAAAAGGAACCTCAGTTCTAAATAGTCACAATTCATATTCCCTCCTTTCACGTTGTTGACAAGAGGCAGTGCTTCAAGCACCAGATTTGTGGGTTAGTGAACAAATTAAATTTCATCTGTCCACCATTAAAGAGGAATCTTTGGGCCTTTTCTGACATGTGAATCTCTATTGTAATGAGAGAGAGAAAGATAACTTCAAAACAAGCAATGGTTCGTTCTTGAATTTTAAAGGCTGGTTTGCCTTTTATAATGTTAGGGGGAAAGGTAACAGTGCTTGAGCTAATGAAATAACAGTTCAAGAAATAGGTGAGTCTACTTTAAGGTATTACAATGACCAATTTGAACAAGGACATTCAGTGAGACAAAAAGGATAGCAGAACATATATCCTTGAATCAGCTTTTCAAGAAGTCACCCAAAAAAGCTGTACATTTCCCAAAAATCTCTGGAAGACGCCTGTCACAATCCAATTATTAACAATTCAGAATCTCTTAACCTTAATGAAATACTCTTAATTTTGTGATAGTTTTGGTTTAAAAAAAGGAATGGATTTTGAATAATATTGTAAAGTTGTACAATAAACTATATGATCTTAAATGCAGTTTATGCATGATTGGTTATGCTGTTTACTTTTAGAAAGCTTTAATTACTAGCACAGACTATAGATATAGCATTTATCATAGATTAAATTGATAGATAATCTTTATGGAACATGAGGTCATTTTTATAAAAAAATATTAAGCATCATTCTCTTATTTGAAAATTGAACTCACTTATTGTAAAATTGCTTCTATAAGAAAATCAGTTTCTCCTCACACGCTTTTGCATGTTTTCCAGGAATGTAACCCATCATAAAAGTAAGGTACAGCTTAAATAGAAATTTTAAACCACATTCCTCTTTTAACTAGTAAGTAGTGTGGGTGTCATATTAACTCTTAGAGGTAATACTGTGCCTTTAAGTACATTAGAAACACCATATGTAATTACAAGTATGCTATTATTCTCTTAAGGCTTTGAAAGAGTTAATTAATCTCCCAAAGTTCCAAATTTACCACCAATGAATAATTAGTTATTTTCACTTCCTGACATTTTAATAATTAACCACAATTTTGTTTTTGGAACAGGAAATAGGTTTCCTTTTTAAATATAGGTATTACTTTGTCCAAGTAAACTGTGCAGAATTTGTAAAGTAGGGAGGGAACAATTGGTTTACAGAAGCTGAATTTCAAATTGGATACTAAGGAGAAAGATGGAGAGTAGCAAAATTTCAGGAGCTGTTATCATAGACTAGCAGATTTCCTGATCTTCTGGAGTTGATGGGGGGCAGATTTTCTTGACCTGAGAAATTGCATTTGAACTTGGTCTTACATGATAGAAAAGTTTGAAAATTGTTTTTAAATAACAAAGAAGAGTAAGCATTCTTATTAAAAATCCTGCTGAGCCAAGGAAGGAAAGAGAAAAAAACTGGAAGGTGACTGATACTGAATACTATAGTTTGGCTAGAACTATATGAGGGATCCATAAGTAATGAGGCTATAATGAGGCTATGTAGAGACCTAGTTCTGGTTCAAGTCCCTGAACTCACCTCATCCTAGGGACACACCAAATCTACAAATATATACTGAGGAGTTTCCTTTGAAAAAAGCCAAAAAACCCAGTGGAGGAACCACTTCACATTGAAAAGTGAGACAGAAACCACATTAAAGAAGGTAGGAGAGGCTAAGACACAACCTCCTCATAAACCCCACCCCCACTATGGTGACCCACAATCAGGAGGGAATTCAAAACACAGATCTTCAACTTGAGGAGCAAAGGATCTATATCTGACGTTGGGTACCCCAACTTTTAATACCCATATCAGAGAGATGAGCCCCTGCCAAACATCAGGCTTTCAAGACCAACAGGACTCAAGCCCACAACATAAGTGGGGATATGGTGAACCTAAAAATGGCTCTTAAAGACCTCACATAGATCTCACCTGCTCCAGGGCCCAGCACAGAAGCAGACATTGAAAAATGCTTAGACTTTCTGTGAAAGGGACTCAGTTGCAAATTTTAAAGCATCAGTCTGAGGGCCCTGCTGGGCTACTCTCTGGGGATGGAGGCTGGTAGATATCATCTTCCATGTTCTTCCTCTGCCTTGCTAAAGCAGGAGCCATGAGATTTTTTTCTTTTTCTTCTTCCTTTAAAAAATTTTTCTTATTTTTTTTCTTTTTTTTAAACTTTGCTTTCCTTTATATAGTTTTTTCTTTTTAGCTTTAATTTTACTTTCTTCTGTTTTCTTCTCTTTTTTCTTTCTTTATCTTTTTTGGCAGGTGACATCTTTTCTTTTTTTAACATTTATTTTTATTTTTTAATGTTTTTATTGGAGTATAATTGCTTTACAATAGTGTGTTAGTTTCTGCTTTATAATGAAGTGAATCAGTTATACATATACATATATCCCCATAACTCTTCCCTCTTGTGTCTCCCTCCCTGGAACCCTCCTTATCCCACCCTTCTAGCTGGTCACAAAGCACTGAGCTGATCTCCCCGTGCTATGTGGCTGCTTCCCACTAGCTATCTATTTTACATTTGGTAGTGTATATATATCCATGCCACTCTCTCACTTTGTCCCAGCTTATCCTTCCCCCTTCACATATCCTCAAGTCCATTCTCTAGTAGGTCTGCATCTTTATTCCCGTCTTGCCCATAGGTTCTTCATGACCTTTTTTTTTGTTTTTGTTTAGACTCCATATATATGTGTTAGCATACGGTATTTTTTTTTCTCTTTCTCACTTACTTCACTCTGTATGACAGACTCTAGGTCCATCCACCTCACTACAAATAACTCAATTTCGTTTCCTTTTATGGCTGAGTAATATTCCACTATATATGTGCCACATCTTCTTTATCCATTCTTCTGTAGATGGACACTTAGGTTACTTCCATGTCCTGCCTATTGTAAATAGAGCTGCAATGAACATTTTGATACATGACTCTTTTTGAA
>NC_041234.1:54420843-54423832 GCF_002837175.3 Physeter macrocephalus
ACTATACATAGAGAATCCTAAGGAGGCTACCAGAAAACTACTAGAGCTAATCTATGAATTTGGTAAAGTAGCAGGATACAAAATTAAGGCACATAAATCTCTTACATTCCTATACACTAATGATGAAAAATCTGAAAGAGAAATTACCAAAACACTTTCATTTACCATTGCAACAAAAAGAATAAAATACTTAGTAATACACCTACCTAAGGAGATAAAAGACCTGTAGGCAGAAAATTATAAGACACTGATGAAAGAAATTAAAGATGATACAAATAGATGGAGAGATATACTATGTTTTTGGATTGGAAGAATCAACATTGTGAAAATGATTATATTACCCAAAGCAATCTACAGATTCAATGCAATCCATATCAAACAACCAGTGGCATTTTTCACAGAACTAGAACAAAAAATTTCACAATTTGTATGAAAACACAAAACACCCCAAAGAGCCAAAGCAATGTTGAGAAAGAAAAACGGAGCTGGAGGAATCAGGCTCGCTGACGTCAGACTATACTACAAAGCTACAGTAATCAAGACAGTATTGTACTGACACTAAACAGAAATATAGATCAATGGAACAGGATAGAAAGCCCAGAGATAAACCCACGGCACATATGGTCATCTTATCTTTGATAAACGAGGCAAGAATATACAGTGGAGAAAAGACAGCCTCTTCAATAAGTGATGCTGGGAAAACTGGACAGCTACATGTAAAAGAATGAAATTAGAATACTCCTTAACACCATACACAAAAATAAACTCAAAAAGGATTAAAGACCTAAATGTAAGGCCAGACACTGTCAAACTTTTAGAGGAAAACATAGGCAGAACACTCTATGACATAAATCACCGCAAGATCCTTTTTGACCCACATGCTAGAGGAATGGAAATAAAAACAAAAATAAACAAATGGGACCTAATGAAACTTAAAACTTTTGCACCGCAAAAGAAACCATAAACATGACAAAAAGGCAGCCTTCAGAATGGGAGAAAATATTTGCAAATGAAGCAACTGACAAAGGATTAATCTCCAAAGTTTACAAGCAGCTTATGCAGCTCAATATGAAACAAAAAAACAACCTGATGCAAAAATGGGCAGAAGGCTTAAATAGACATTTTTCCAAAGAAGATATACAGATTTCCAACAAACACATGAAAAAATACTCAACATCATTAGTCATTAGAGAATTTCAAATCAAAACTACAATGAGATATCATCTCACACTGGTCAGAATGGCCATCATCAAAAATCTGCAAATAATAAATGCTGGAGAGAGTGTGGAGAAAAGGGAACCCTCTTGCACTGTTGGTGGGAATGTAAATTGATACAGCCACTGTGGAGAACAGTATGGAGGTTCCTTAAAAATCTAAAAATAGAACTACCATACGACCCAGAAATCCCACTACTCAGCAGGTGCCATCTTTGCATTTCTCCTCTGACCCTCTGTAGCCAGTGGGCACTGTCTTCACACTCAGCCTCTGGCATGTTCCAGAGAGCTAGTATCTTTCAGTGCGGTGCTTCAACACACATCTGGTGATGTACTTTTTATATCTAACTGAATTTTTCAATTGCCACCAAGGGGAAGTCCTTTAATCACCTAACTGGAGATCAGGAGTCTTGTCATCCCAGATGCCATGGATCTATGACAACCAAAGAAAGATTTCTTGGTAGACTACAACTCCCAGGTCAGTTCACAGATTGCAGGCCCCCAGTCTTTCTGAGAAAGAGGCTTATTTCCTTGTCCAGGAGTTTTGGCCTGAGGGGTAGGCTTCTGTTTTGGCATATACATAGGGTCCTATGGAGGTATTCTCAGGGAATAGGGCTTAGTGGATTCAATATTTACAGTTTCCCTCTGGCTCACTCCAGCTCACAGATATCTTCCAGAAAATAGCTTATACCTTCTCTGGTTTTACAGCTGATTTTTATAGCTGCTGCCAGAAGACACATCTATATCACCTCACTCGTGTGGTCAGTGGGGCTTACACTCACAGGTCCCACAAGATTGTAACCAATGGAGAAAGAGTTCTTCAATAGATACCACTCTCCAAGGCACAGCTAAAGAAAACAGATCAAAGAGCTCAGTTTTTCTGTGAAAGAGGCTTTATTAGTTTATCATCATAGCTGCAGCCTGAGTGACAGGATTCTAATTAAACACACATTTAAGGGCTGACTGTAAACTTTTCCTAGGACCTCAGAGGGTAGGCACTTTGTGCTCTCCCCATGCCATGGTCCAGAGTGCCAGCATTTCTCATAGAAGAGCACTTATATGTGTCTTGTTCCCCAGGTTTTATGTCTGGCCCCTTATTTTTGCAGCTGCTGCCCAGGGATACTCCCTTGATATTGCCTAGCTCTGGTGGTCAAGGGGGCTTGTATTCCTGGGGCCTAAGTGACTGTGACAATCAGAGAAAGAGTGCTTGGCAGAATACCACCCCCAGAGAACTTCACAGAAAACAGACTGAAACACACCCTCAACCTTTCTATGAAAAAGACCTACTTGCTTGTCTTGGAGATTCTGTTTTAGGGACAGGATTCAGGTTTTGTACACATCTAAGAGTTATTGAGATGCTCTCAGAAAATGTAGGCAAGGGGCCATGTTTGTGCCCTCCTGCTACCTCACTACAACTCACTGGTATCTTCTAGAAAGGAGCTAATAAGAGCCTCAATTCTTGTGACTGCTTCCTACGGGACACCTCCAGATCACCTGGTTTTGGTGGCCAGTAGGGCTTATGTTTGCAGTTCCACAAGACTATGTATATTTAAACTCTAAAAGCTGCTGCCTGGGGGTCTGGCTTCAAATCAGTATGAATTTGGTACTGACTGAGATCCTCCACTTAGGGACATTGACTGTCCCAAAGGTCATGGCACACTGTCAACTACTGGGAGCTATTAAATATAAATGGGCTGCTTAAACAATCAAAAAGGTTTGGGAATGGCCAATGAGCCTGCGCGTCCGGAGCCTGTGCTCCACAACGGGAGAGGCCG
>NC_041234.1:54424034-54488545 GCF_002837175.3 Physeter macrocephalus
CAACAGAGGGAGGCCCGCATACCACAAAAAAAAAAAAAAAAAAAAAAAAAAAAAAAAGGTTTGGGAGACAACCAACAACTAGAGTAGGGTTGAATGATAAGTTTTATATCCTACACAATTCCAACCCTAGAAGACTGGAAGAGGTGGCTGTTTAATCAAATACATAGAAAACAAAACAGAAAGTCAAGGAAAATGAAAAAACAAAGGAATATGTTCCAAGTGAAAGAGCAAGATAACTCAGGGGGAAAAGAAACCTTAATTAATAGAAATAAGTAATTTACATGTTAAAGAGTTAAAAGTGATGATCATGAAGATGCTTACCAAAATCAGGAGGTGAATGGATGAACACAGTAAGAACTTCTGCAAAGAGATAGAAAATATGAGAACGTACTAAGCAAAAATCACAGAGCTGAAAAATACAATAACTTAACTAAAAAATATGCTAGAGGGATTTGACAGAGTAGATAAGAAAAGATCACTGAACTCAAATAAAGGGCACAGGAACTCACCCAATCAGAGCAGCAAAAAGAAAAAAAAATGAAAAACATGAAGATAATTTAAGGGACTTATGAGACAACATCAAGCAAACTAACATTTGCATTACAGGAATACCAGAAAGACAAGAGAGAGAGAAAAGGGCAGAAAAATTATTTGAAGGAAGAATGTCTGAAGACTTCCCTAACCTGAGGAAAGAAACAGCTGTACAGATCCAGGAAGCTCAGAGAGTTCCAAATAAGATAAATACAAACAAAACCACACCAAGACACATTAAAATTAAAGTGTCAAAAGGTAAAGACATGGAGAAAATTAAAAGCAGCAAGGGAAAACAACTGGTCACATACAAGGGAAAGCCCATAAGACTAGCAGTAGATTTTTCAGAAGAAACTTTGCTAACCAGAGGATGTGGCATGATATATTCAAAGTATTGAAATTTTTTTTAAAAAGTCCAACCAAGAATACCTTATCTAGCAAAGTTATCAGTTAGAATTGAAGGAGAGATAAATTTTTCCAGCTACAGGGGTTTGTTACTACTAAACTGGCCTTACAATATATGTTGAAAGAATTTCTTCAAGCTGAAAAGAAAAGGCACTAATTAACAACAAAAAATATGATAATATAAATCTCATTGTAAAAGACACACACACTTATATACATACAAACTAGTAGATTAACCACTTATAAAGATAGAATGAAAGTTAAAAAAGAAAAATTAGCAAAAATGCTTGTAATTATAATAATTAATTAAAGGATACACAAAATAAAAATATGGAAAATGTGACATGAAATACATAAAACATAGGGGAGAGTATAAAAGTGTATAGTTTTAGAATGGGCAGAAGGCCTAAATAGACATTTCTCCAAAGAAGATATACAGATTGCCAACAAACACATGAAAGAATGATCAACATCATTAATCATTAGAGAAATGCAAATCAAAACTACAATGAGATATCATCTCACGTGGCACATATATACAATGGAATATTATTCAGCCATAAAAGGAAACGAAATTGAGTTATTTGTAGTGAGGTGGATGGACCTAGCATCTGTCATACAGAGTGAAGTAAGTCAGAAAGAGAAAAACAAATACCGTATGCTAACACATATATATGGAATATTAAAAAACAACAACAAAAGAAGGTCATGAAGAACCTAGGGGCAAGATGGGAATAAAGATGTAGGCCTCCTAGAGAATGGCCTTGAGGATACGGGGAGGGGGAAGGGTAAGCTGGGACAAAGTGAGAGAATGGCATGAACATATATACACTACCAAATGTAAAATAGATAGCTGGTGGGAAGCAGCCACATAACACAGGGAGATCAGCTTGGTGCTTTGTGACCACCTAGAGGGGTGTGATAAGGAGGGTGGGAGGGAGGGAGACACAAGAGGGAAGAGATATGGGGATATATTTATATGTATAACTGATTCACTTTGTTATAAAGCAGAAACTAACACACCATTGTAAAGCAATTATACTCTAATAAAGATGTTAAGAAAAAAAAATCTATGCTGACTATAAGAGATTCACTTCATATGTAAGAACACATGCAGACTGAAAGTGAAGGGATGGAAAAATACTCCATGCAAATGGAAACAAAAGAAAGCTGGGGTAGCTCTACTTATATTGTACAAAAATAAACATTGAAACAAAGATTGCAATAAAGGGAAAGAAAGATATTACATAATGATAAAGGGGTAACTCTAACAAGAGTACATAACATTTGTAAATATTAATTCACCCAACTTAGGATCACCTAAATAAATAAAGCAAATATTAACAGAATTAAACGGAAAAATAGAAAATAAAACAATAATAATAGGAGACTTTAGTACTCCACTTACTTCAATGGATGGATCATCCAGCCAAAAAATCAATAAGGAAACATTGTCTTTAAAGGAAACTTTAGACCTGTCAGACATAACAGATATATACAGAACATTTCACCCAAAAGCAATAAAATAAACATTCCTAGTGCACATGGAACATTCTCCAGGATAGGTCATAATTTAGGCCACAGAACAAGTATTAACAAATTTAAGAATACTGAAATCATATCAAACATCTTTTTCAACCTCAAAGGTATGAGACTAGAAATCAACTACAAGAAGAAAACCAGAAAATTAAAACTATGTGGAGATTACACTATGTAATACTGAACAACCTATGAGTCCATGAAGACTTCAAAAGAGAAGTAAAAAAATACCTTGTGACAAATATAATTGTAAATAAAATATATCAAAATTTATGAGATATGAAAAAGTAGTTCAAACAGGGAAGCTCATAGCAATAAATTTTTACCTCAAGAAACAAGAAAAATCTCAAATAAACAATATAAATTTACACCTCAAGGAATTAGAAAAAAAGAAAAAATGAAGTCCAAAGTTTGTACAAGAAAGGAAATAATAAAAAAAGATCAGAGCATAAATAAAGTAGAAACTAAAAAAGACAATAAAAAAATATTTATTAAACCAAAAGCTGGTTCTTTGAAAGATAAACAAAACTGACACACCACGAAAAAAAGAAAGAGAACTCAAATAAATAGAATCAGAAATGAAGCAGGAAATGCTACAACTGATACCCCAGAAATACAAAAGATCAAAAGAAACTACTATGGATAATTATGCCAACAAACCGGACAACCTAGAAAAAATAAATTCCTAGAATTAAAAAATCACCCACAACTAAATCATGAAGAAATAGAAAATATGATAGATAATTACTATTATCTAGTCAGGAGATTGAAACAGTAATCAAAAACCTCCCAACACATAAAAGTCCAGGAAGATATTGCTTCACTGATGAATTCTACCAAACATTCAAAGAAGAGTTAATGTCTATACTTCTCAAACTCTTCCAAAAAATAGAAGTGAAGGGAACATTTCCAAACCCATTTTACATGGTGAGCTTTACCTTGACACCAAAAACATACAAGGAAGCCACAAGAAAATTACAGGCCAATGTATATAATAAACATAAATGCAAAAATCCTTAACAAAATACTAACAAACCATATTTAACAGTACATTAAAAGGATCACACACCATGATCAAGTGGGATTTATGCCAGGGATGCAAGGTTGGTTCAAATTTTGCAAATCAATGAGATACACCACATTAACAAATGAAGTATAAAAATCTTATGATCACCTCAATAGATGCAGAAGTAAGTATTTGACAAAATAAAAATCAATTTATAATAAAAACTCTCAACAAAATTGGTATAGAGGGAATGTACTTCAATGTACTAAAGGCCATATATGACAATCCTACAGCTAACGTCATACTCAATGATGAAGAGCTAAAATCTTTTCTTCTAAGATCAAGAACAAGACAAGAAAAACCCTAAAGTCTCCACCCAAAACCGTTAGAATTAATAAATTCAGTACAGTTGTAGCATACAAAATCAATACACAAAAATTGGTTGCATTTCCATGAACTAATAATGAATTATAAGGGAGAGAAATTAAGAAAACAATAGCATTTACAATCTCATCAAAAATAATAAGATGTCTAGGAATAAAATTAACCAAGGAAGTAAAATACCTCTATTCTGAAAACTGTAAGATATTGATGAAACAACAACATTAACAAAAACTTGAAGAAGACACATATAATTGGAAAGATATTCCATGCTCATGGATTAGAAGAATCAATATTGTGTAAATGTCTGTACTACCCAAAGCAATCTACAGATTCAGTACAAGCCCTATCAAAATTCCAATGGCTTTTGTGAAACCTAACTCAAAATGAATTATAGACTTGAATGTGAGATTGGATCTGGATGGCAGAGTAGGAGGACATGAAACTCACCTCTCCCCACAAACACATCAAAAATACATTGACATGTGGAAAAATTCTCATGGAAAACTAACTGGAAACTGGTAGAAGAACTATACAACCAAAGCTCAAGAAAGATTTCCACATAACCAGGCAGAAAGGAATAAAGGCATAGGGTCAGGACCTCTGCCCCTGGAAGGGATATGAAAGGAAGAGAAAGTCTGCACAGGCAGACACTCATCCTGGGGAGTGAGTAGGTTGAGACACACACTGGTTGTCTCAGTCCTGGGGTCCTACACAGAGGAGGCAAACCTCCTTGGCTGCTGGGACAGATAAAAGGGCTGGAGAAGCCTAGATTCTACTCATGAATAGTGCACGGGTGCTGACTTGCCAATAAACAGTGTGGAGAGAGCTCTGCACTGCCAGATGCCACCTTGCCACACTCCCCAATCCAAGCCAGGTTAACACCCTGGCCTCACTCATTCCACACCACAGCTTGGTGCTGGATGTAGGGCAACTGGACCCTGGGAAAATACTAGCAATGCAGAAATGACCTGGGGGTCTGGTGTGTGGTCAAGGTGGGGCTGCAGCAGCCATTGTCAGTACTTACGTGGGTGGTGGCTCTATAATCCCTGTGACCAGCATTGTTTATCTCCCAGCTTACTGAGTGCTCTAGCCCCACCCACTCCACACTACAGCTTGCTGCTGGATCTGAAGCAAACAGGTGTTAGGAGAAGACTTGATCTAGGGACACAAAAGTCCTGGGGGACTTGGATGTGGTCCAGGTAGAGGAGCAGTGGTCATTGTTGGCAGTTACATGGGTAGCAACTTGGGAGCCACCATGACCATCACACTGCAGTCTGTTTCCTAGCTAAGCAAGTGTTCTGGCCTCACCCACTCCATACCACATCTTGGCACTACATCTGGGCAGATGGGTCCTAGGATAAGACTGCCACAGAGGCAACCCAGATCTATGAGGTCACTTCAATACCTGCAGCCACAATCCCCACTTCCCACCTAGCAAATACCCAAGTCCTGCCCACTCCACACCACAGCCTTGCACTAGATTTGGAACAACTACAACAGGGGAAGATATGTAACCTTTGGCTGCATCTGAGCAGAGCCATGAATACCTATAAAGGTGGTAAATCAGTCTTCTCTGAGTGCACTGGCCTCACTTGCTTCAGCACTCTCCTCCTTTGGGGCAGGACACTCAATAAAGGGGAATGATGTCTGATCGTGCCTGAACCTCATAGCTTCTGATCCAAGGACAGAAGAGCAGACCCCATGCCTGAAAGTGTGGCAACAGCTATGGAGCAGAGAAGTCTGGCCTCATTCACTGCAAAGGCTTTAGATCTTTGAACACCAACCACAGCCACTATCAAGATGATAGTGGCCAGAACACTCTGAGGAAAGATGTGGCTGACATTCATATCAAAATCAGCTCTCACACCAAAGACACTGGACACACAGAGCCTACATAGGGATGTTCTCACATAAAAACACCCCTTTGAGACCACAATTGACAACTGTTTCTCTTAAATTCATAGAGACAGAGAAAGTTAAGTAAAACGAAAAGGTAGAAGAACCACTCCCAATTAAAAGAGTAAGAAAACTCCCGTGAAATAATAAATAATGAAACAGAGATCACTGATCGAACAGACACTGAGTTCAAACAGGTGGTATTAAAATTCTAACTGAATTAAGAAAGATTACTGTAACAAGGAACTAGACACTATAAAGATGAATCAATCAAAAAACACAATTCAATCACTGAGATAAAAACTAATCTGGAAGTAATGAATAGCAGACTAAATGACACGGGAGAATGAATAAGTGATCTGGAAGTTAGAATAATGGAAACCACACAATCAGGTTAGCAGACACAAAGAAAAATGAAAAAAAGAAAAAGAAAGCAACATACAAAATTGATGGGATAATATGAAATGTGCTAACCTACACATAATAGATGTTCCAGAAGGCATAGACAGACAGAGAGAAGGGAATTGAAAACGTATTTGAAGAAATTATGGATGAAAACACCCCAAGTCTAAAAATCGAAACAGATATCCAGGTACAGGAAACACAGAGAGTCCCAAACAGGATGAACCCAAACAGACCCACACCAAGACATATCATAATTAAAATGGTAAAATTAAAAACAAAGAGAGGATTCTAAGGGCAGCAAGATAAAAACAAAGAGTCAGTTACAAGGGAACCCCATAAGATTATCAGCTGATTTCTCTGCAGAAACTTTTCATTCTAGAAGGGAGTGGCATGATATATTCAAAGTGCTGAAAGGGGAAAATCTACAACCTAGGATATTCTACCTAGCAAAATTACCATTTAGGATAGAAGGAGAATTAAAGAATTTCTCAGACAAGCAAACATTCAGCAATACTAAGCCTAAACTAAAAGAAATATTGAAAGATCTTCTCTAAGTAGAAGAGAAACAAGAATTTATGGAAAAGAGAAAATCACAATAGAAAAGGCAAATATATAGTAAGGATTGAAGATCACTTAACTAAGCTATTACATAGATTAAAAAACAATCAAAAAATTGTAAAAGCACTTATAACTACAACAAACAGAAAAAGGATAAGCATGAAGATGTAAAATAGGACATCAAAATCACAAAATATAGGGGAGAGGTATATAAAACCATAGATATTTTAGAAAGTATTTGAACCTGAATGACAGTTTAAAGCAAGTAGATATAGTTATGGGTAAACATACTTGAACTCCATGGTAACCACGAATAAAAAATATACAATAGATACACAAAAACAAAAAAGAAATTAAAGCATAATACAAAAGAAAATAATCAAAACACAAAAGTTAAAGCAAAAAAGAATAAAAAATGAACAAAGAAGAACTACAGAAACAACTGGAAATAAAGGGTTAAAATGGCAATTCATACATACCAGTCAATAATTACTTTAAATGCTCAGATTAAAAGACTGAGTATTGGATTTTAAAAAAATGGGATATAATATGCTGCCTATCAGAGATTCACTTCAGCCTGAAAGACATACACAGACTGAAAGGGAAGGGATAGGGAAAGGTACTTCATGCAAATGGAAATGACAAGAAAGTGGGGGTAGCAATACTCATATCAGATGAAATAAACTTTAAAACAAATGCTATAAAGAAAAACAAAGAAAGGCCTTATATAATGATAAAGAAGTCAATACAAGGAGAGGATAATAACACTCATTACCATAAACACACCCAATATAGAAGCACCTAAATATAGAAAGCAAATACTAACAGACATAAAGGGAGAAATTGACAGGAATACAATAATAGTAAGATACTTTAATTCCTGCTGACATCAATGGACAGATCATGCAGACAGAAAATCAATTGGCTACAGAGGTCCTAATGACACAATAGACAAATTGGACTTAATTGATATCTAAAGGACACTATATCCAAAAAAAGCAGAATACACATTTTTTAAGCTTGCAAGGAATGTTCTGTAAGATAGACCACATAGAAGATCACAAAGCAAACCTCAACACATTTAAAATAAGAGGATGGAAATTATATTAAGCAATTTTCTTACCACAATTATATGAAACTAGAAATCAACTACAGAAAGAAAAACAGGAAAAGAACAAACGTGGAGATTAAACAAAATGCTACTAAAAAACCTACAAGTTGATGGCAAAATCAAAGAAGAAATAAGACAATACCTTGAGAAAAACCAAAAGGAAACACAACTTTACAAAATCTATGGGATGCAGCAAGAGCAGTTCTAAAAGGGAAAGTTCATAGGAATACAAATGTTCCTCAAGAAATAAGAACAATCTCAAATAAATAACCCAAATTACCACCTAAAAGAATTGAAAAAGAAAAGACAAAGCCCAAAGTCAACATAATAAAGGGTATAATAAAGATCAGAGAGGAAATCAATGAAATAGAAATAAAAAACACAATGGAAAAGAATCAATAAAACCAAGAGTTGGTTTTTTGAAAAGAAAAACAAAATTGGCAAACCTTTAGCTAGGCTCACTAAGAAGAATAAAGGAGGACCCAAATAAACAAGAAATGAAAGAGAAGAAATTACAACCAATACCATGGAAATATAAAAAATCCTGAGAATACTATGAACAATTTTATGCCAACAAATTGGACCACCAAGAAGAAATGGACAAATTTCTAGAAACATACATCATGCCAAGAGGTGAAAGACCTATGCTCTGAAAACTAAAAAATATTAATAAGGAAATTGAAGTTCATTCATAGAAATGGAAAGATATCCCATGCTCTTGAATTGGAAGAATTAATAGTGTTAAAATGACTATACTACCCAAAGCAATCAACAGATTTAATGCAAACCCTTCCAAATACCCATGATATTTTTCACAGAAACAGAACAAACAATCCTACAATTTATATAGAACCACAAAAGACCCATAATTACCAAAACACTCCTGAGATAAAAGAACAAAGCTGGAGGTATGGCCTTATGAGATTTCAGTCTATACTAAAATGCTATAGTAAAACAGCATGGTACTGGCACAAAAACAGGCACATAGATCAGTGGAACATAATAGAGAGCCCAGAAATAAACCCATGCATCTATGGTCAATTAATCTACAACAAAGGGGCAAGAATATACAATGGAGAAAACACAGTTTCTTTAACATTTGTCCTGGGAAAACTGAATAGACAAAAGTAAAGCAATAAAATTAGAACATTCTCTCACACTGTATACAAAAATAAACTCAATGGTTTAAAGACCTAAATGTAAGACATGACACCATAACACTCCTAGAAGATAATATAGACAGAACACTCTTTGACGTAAATCATAGCAATATTTTCTTAGATCAGTCTCCCAAGGGAAAATAAATAAAATCACAAATAAACAAATGGGACCTAATCAAACTTAAAAGATTTGCACAGCAAAGGAAACCAGTGACAAAATGAAAAGACAACCTACAGAATGGGAAAAAGCATTTGAAAATCATGTATTTGATAAGCGATTAATATCCAAAATATATTTAAAAACTCCTACAACTCAGTAGCAAATAAACCTCAAATTATCCAATTTTAAAATGGGCAGATGATCTGGACAGACATTTCTTTGAAAACATACAAATGGCCAACAGTTACATGAACAGAAGCTGCATATCACTCATCATCAGTGAAATGCAAATCAAAACCACAGTGAGATATCACCTCACACCTATTATAATGGTTATTATAAAAAATACAAGAAATAACAAGTATTGGCAAGGATGTGTGGAAAAGGGAATCATAGTACACTGTCGGTGAGAATGTAAATTGGTTGAGCCACTATGGAAAACAGTATGGAAGTTCCTCAAAATATTAAAAATAGAAGTACTGTGGCTTCTGAAATTCTACTTCTGCATACTTATCTGAAGAACATAAAAACAATAACTGGAAAGTATATATGCACCTTCATGGTCACTGTATCATGATTTACAATAGTGAAGGTATGGAAACAACCTAAAGGTCCATTGACAGATTAATGAATAAAATGTGAGAAATATATATTATTAAGACATAAAAAATGAAATCTTGTCATTTGCACCAACATGGATGGAACTTGAGGACATTATGCTTAGTATAAGTGAGATAGAGAAAGAAAAATACTATATGATCTCATATTAGGACACCCCTCCAATAAAAAACAAGCTATAATTAGAGAGAACAGAATGGTGTTTGCCAGAGTTGAGGGTGGTGTAAGAATGAAGGGTTGATGAAATGGGTGACAGGAGGCAAAAGGTACAAAATTCCAGTTATAAAATATATGTCATGGGGATGTAATGTACAGCACAGTAATTATGGTGCATAATACCATATTACATATTTGATAGTTGCTAAGAAAGTAGATATTAAAAGTTCTCATCCCAAGAAAAAAATTTTGTAACTATGTATGATGATGAATGTTAACTAGACTTATTGTAGTGAAAATTTTGCAATATATACAAACATTGAATTATTATGCTGCACACCTGAAACTAATATAATGTTGTTTTCAGTTATATGACAATTTAAAAAATAGAGGCCTATAATATGGAGGAACTTAAATGCACTTTTCAGTGGTGGGTGAGGAAGTGGATCATAAGAATTATGAAAATAAAATACCTTATATCTAACAGGTCTTGAGAAATAATGATAAAATATAAGAATGTCAGGGGCGACTGGAGAGAAGATGGTGGAAGAGTAAGAGGCGGTGATCACCTTCCTCCCAACAGATAAATCATAAATACATCTACACGTGGAACTACTCCTATAGAACACCCACTGAACGCTGGCAGAAGACCTCAGACCTCCCAAAAGGCAAGAAACTCCCCACATAACTGGGTAGGGCAAAAGAAAAAAGAATAAACAGAGACAAAAGAATAGGGATGGGACCTGCACCAGTGGGAGGGAGCTGTGAAGGAGAAAAGGTTTCCACAAACTAGAAGCTTCTGAATGGGCAGATACTGTGGGTGGCAGAGGGGGAAGCTTCAGAGCCACAGAGGAGAGTGCAGTAACAGGGTGCGGAGGGCAAAGGGGAGAGATTCCCGCACAGAGGATCAGTGCCAACCGCCACTCAACAGCCTGTGAGGCTTGACTGCTCACCCGCCGGGGCGGGCGGGGGCTGGGAGCTGAGGCTCAGACTTCTGTCAGATGCCGGGAGAAGACTGGGGTTGGCTGCGTGAACAGAGCCTGAAGGGGTTAGTGCACCACAGTTAGCTGGGAGGGAGTCCAGGAGAAGTCTGGGGCTGCTGAAGAGGCAAGAGACTTTTTCTTGCCTCTTTGTTTCCTGGTGCGTGAGGAGAGGGGAGTAAGCACGCCACTTAAAGGAGCTCCAGAAATGGGCGTGAAACGCGGCTATCAGAGCAAACATCAGAGGGCATGAGACGCTAAGACTGCTGCTGACACCACCAAGAAGCCTGTTTGCGAGCACAGGTCGCTCTCCACACCACACCTCCAGGGAGCCTGTGCAACCCCCCACTGCCAGGGTCCCGGGATGCAGAGACAACTTCCCTGGGAGAATGCACAGCGTGCCTCAGGCTGGTGCAACATCACGCTGGACTCTGCCGCCACAGGTTTGCCCCGCATCTGTACCCCTCCCTCTGCCCAGCCTGAGAGAGCCAGAGCACCTGAATCAGCTGCTCCTTTACCCTCGTCCTGTCTGAGCGAAGAGAAGACGCCCTCAGGCAACCTACATGCAAGGCAGGCCAAATCGAAAGCTGAAATCCAGGAGCTGTGTGAACAAAGAAGAGAAAGGGAAATCTCTCCCAGCAGCGGCAGAAGCAGCAGATTAAAGCTCCACAATCAACTTGATGTACCCTGCATCTGTGGAATACCTGAATAGACAACAAATCATCCAAAATTGAGCAGGTGGACTTTGGGAGCAAGATATATTATATTATTTTTTCCCCTTTTGTGACTGTGTATGTGTATGCTTCTGTGTGAGATTTTGTCTATATAGCTTTGCTTTCAGCATTTGTCCAAGGGTTCTGACTGTCCCGTTTTTTTTTACTTTAAAAATTTTTCTTCTAATAATTATTTTTTATTTTAATAACTTTATTTTATTTTATCCTACTTTATTTTATCCTCTTTCTTTCTTTCTTTCTTTCTTTCTTTCTTTCTTTCTTTCTTTCTTTTTCTCACTTTTATTCTGAGACCTATTGATTAAAGGCTCTTGCTGCTTCAGCCAGTCGTCAGGGCTGTGCATCTGAGGTGGGAGAACCAATTTCAGGACACTGGTCTACAAGAGATAGCCCAGCTCCACATAATATCAAATGGAAAAAATCTCCCAGAGATCTCCATCTCAACAACAAGACCCAGTTTCACTCAACGACGAGCAACCTACACTGCTGGACACCCTATGACAAAAAACTAGCAAGACAGGAACACAACCACAACCATTAGCAGAGAGGCTGCCTAATGTCATAATAAGGTAACAGACACCACAAAACACACCACCAGACGTGGGCATGCCCACTAGAAAGACAAGATCCAGCCTCATCCACCAGAACACAGGCACTAGTCCACTCAACAAGGAAACCTACTCAACACACTGAACCAACCTTAGCCACTGGGGACAAACAACAAAAACAACGGGAACTACGAACATGCAGCCTGCGAAAAGAAGACCCTAAACACAGTAAGATAAGCAAAATGAAAAGATAGAAAAACACACAGCAGATGAAGGAGCAAGGTAAAAACCCACCAGACATAACAAATGAAGAGGAAATAGGCAGTCTACCTGAAAAAGAATTCAGAATAATGATAGTAAAGATGATACAAAATCTTGGAAATAAAATAGAGAAAATGCAAGAAACATTTAACAAGAACCTTGAAGAAATAAAGAGGAAACAAGTAACGATGAAAAACACAATAAATGCAATTAAAAATACCCTAGATGGGATCAATAGCAGAATAACTGAGGCAGAAGAACGGATAAGTGACCTGAAAGAACAAACAAACAATGATGAACAACACAATAAATGAAATTAAAAATTCTCTAGAAGGAATCAGTAGCAGAATAACTGAGGCAGAAGACTGGATAAGTGACCTGGAAGATAAAATAGGTCACTACTGCACAGCAGAATAAAGAAAAAAGAATGAAAAGAATTGAGGACTGTCTCAGAGACCTCTGGGACAATGTTAAACACACCAACAGCTGAATTATAGGGGTCCCAGAAGAAGAAGAGAAAAAGAAAGAGACTGAAAAGAAAGGGACTGAGAAAATATTTGAAGAGATTATAGTTGAAAAATTCCATAATATGGGAAAGGAAATAGTCAATCAAGTACAGGAAGCACAGAGAGTCCCATACAGGATAAATCCAAGGAGAAACATGCCAAAACACATAATAATCAAACTATCAAAAATTAAATATAAAGAAAACATATTAAAAGCAGCAAGGGAAATAAAAAACAAATGAAACACAAGGGAAACCCCATAAGGTTAAAGATGATCTTTCAACAGAAACTCTACAAGCCAGAAGGGAGTGGCAGGACATATTTAAAGTGATGAAGGAGAAAAACCTACAACCAAGATTACTCTACCCAGCAAGGATCTCATTCAGAGTTGATGAAGAATTTAAAAGCTCTACAGACATGCAAAAGCTGAGAGAGTTCAGCACCACCAAACCAGCTTTACCACAAATGATAAAGGAACGTCTCTAGGCAAGAAACACAAGAGAAGGAAAACACCTACAAGAACAAACCCAAAACAATTAAGTAAATGGTAATAGGAACATACATATCAATAGTTACATTAAATGTAAATGGATTAAATTCTCCCACCAAAAGACACAGACTGGCTGAATGGATGCACAGACAAGACCCATATATATGCTGTCTACAAGAGGCCCACTTCAGACCTAGGGACACATACAGACAGAAAGTGAGGGGATGGAAAAAGACATTCCATCCAAATGAAAACCAAAAGAAAGCTGCCATAGGAATTCTCATATCAGACAAAATAGACTTTACGGACTATTACAAGAGACAACGAAGGACACTACATAATGATCAAGGGATCGATCCATGAAGAAGGTATAACAATTGTAAATATTTATTCACCCAGCATAGGAGCACCTCAATACATAAGGCAAGTACTAACAGCCATGAAAGGGGAAATCGACGGTAACACAATCATAGAAGGGGACTTTAACACCCCACTTTCACCAATGGACAGATCATTCAAAATGAAAATAAATAAGGAAACACAAGTTTTAAATGATACATTAAACAAGAAGGACTTAATTGATATTTACAGGACATTCCATCCAAAAACGACAGAAAAGACATTTTCTCAAGGGCTCATGGAACATTCTCCAAGATAGATCATATCTTGGGTCACAAATCTAGGCTTGGTAAATTTAAGAAAATTGAAATCGTATCAGGTATCTATTCCGAACACAGTGCTATGAAACTACATATCAATTACAGGTACATATCTGTAAAAAATACAAACACATGGAGTCTAAACAATACACTACTTAATAACCAAGTGATCACTGAAGAAACCAAAGAGGAAATTAAAAAATACCTAGAAACATATGACAATTGCGACACGATGACCCAAAAACTATGGGAAGCAGGAAAAGCAGTTGTAAGCGGGAAGTTTATAGCAATACAATCCTACCTTAAGAAACAGGAAACATCTCGAATAAACAAGCTAAACTTACATTTAAAGCAATTAGAGAAAGAAGAACAAAAAAACCCCAAATTTAACAAAAGGAAAGAAATTATAAAGATAAGAAATAAATGTAAAAGAAATGAAAGAAACGATAACAAAGATCAATAAAACTAAAAGCTGGTTCTTTGAGAAGATAAACAAAATTGATAAACCATTAGCCAGACTCATCAAGAAAAGAAGGGAGAAAACTCAAATCAATAGAATTAGAAATGAAAAAGGAGAAGTAACACCTGACACTGCAGAAATACAAACAACTATGAGAGATTACTACAAGCAGCACTCTTCCAATAAATGCACAACCTGGTAGAAATGGACAAATTCTTAGAAATGCACAACGAGCCGAAACTGAAACAGGAAGAAATAGAATATATGAACAGACCAATCACAAGCACTGAAATTGAAACTGTGATTAAAAATCTTCCAACATGGGCTTCCCTGGTGGCGCAGTGGTTGAGAATCCGCCTGCCAATGCAGGGGATAAAGGTCCGGGAGGATCCCACGTGCCGCAGGGCAGCTGGGACCGTGAGCCATGGCCACTGGGCCTGCACGCCTGGAGCCTGTGCTCCGCAACGGGAGAGGCCACAACAGTGAGAGGCCCGTGTACAGCAAAAAAAAAAAAAAAAATCTTCCAACAAACATAAGCCCAGGACCAGATGGCTTCAGAGGCGAATTCTACCAAGCATTTAGAGAAGAGCTAATACCTATCCTCTCAAACTCTTCCAAAAGATAGCAGAGGGAGGAACAGTCCCAAACTCATTCTATGAGGTCACCATCACCCTCATACCAAAACCAGACAAAGACGTCACAAAGAAAGAAAACTACAGGGCAATATCACTGATGAACATAGATGCAAAAATCCTCAACAAAATACTAGCAAACAGAATCCAACAGCACATTAAAAGGATCATACACCATGATCAAGTGGGATTTATTCCAGAAAGGAAAGGATTCTTCAATATAGGCAAGTCAATCAATGTGATACACCATATTAACAAACTGAAGGAGAAAAACCATATGATCATCTCAATAGATGCAGAGAAAGCTTTTGACAAAATTCAACACCGATTTTTGATAAAAACCCTGCAGAAAGTAGGCATAGAGGGAACTTTCCTCAACATAATAAAGGTCATGTAGGACAAACCCACAGCCAACATCATCCTCAGTGGTGAAAAATTGAAACCATTTCCACTAAGATCAGGAAGAAGACAAGTTTGCCCACTCTCACCACTCTTATACAGCATAGATTTGGAAGTTCTAGCCACAGCAAACAGAGAAGAAAAAGAAATAAAAGGAATCCAAATCAAAAAACAAGCTACAGCCAGCATTGTTCTCAATGGTGAAAAACTGAAACCATTTCCACTAAGATCAGGAACAAGACAAGGTTGCCCACTCTCACCACTCTTATTCAACATAGTTTTGGAAGTTCTAGCCACAGCAATCAGAGAAGAAAAAGAAATAAAAGGAATCCAAATCGGGAAAGAAGAAGTAAAGCTGTCACTGTTTGCAGATGACGTGATACTATACATAGAGAATCCTAAAGATGCTACCAGAAAACTACTAGAGCTAATCAATGAATTTGGTAAAGTAGCAGGATACAAAATTAATGCACAGAAATCTCTGGCATTCTTATACACTAATGATGAAAAATCTGAGAGTGAAATTAAGAAAACACTCCCATTTACCACTGCAAAAAAAAAATATCTAGGAATAAACCTACCTAAGGAGACAAGAGACCTGTATGCATAAAACTATAAGACACTGATGAAAGAAATTAACGATGATACAAATAGATGGAGAAATATAACATGTTCTTGGATTGGAAGAATCAACATTGTGAAAATGACTCTACAACCCAAAGCAATCTACAGATTCAATGCAATCCCTATCAAACTACCACTGACATTTTTTACAGAACTAGAACAAAAAAAATCACAATTTGTATGAAAGTACAAAAGATCCTGAATAGTAAAAGCAATCTTGAGAACGAAAAATGGAGCTGGAGGAATCAGGTTCCCTGACTTCAGACTATACTACAAAGCTACAGTAATCAAGACAGTATGGTACTGGCACAAAAACAGAAATATAGCTCAATGGAACAGGATAGAAAGCCCAGAGATAAACCCAAACAGCTATGGTCACCTTATCTTTGATAAAGGAGGCAAGAATATGCAGTGGAGAAAAGACATCCTCTTCTATAAGTGGTGCTGGGAAAACTGGACAGGTACATGTAAAAGTATGAAATTAGAACACTCCCTAAAACCATATACAAAAATAAACTCAAAATGGGTTAAAGACCTAAATTTAAGACCAGACACTATCAAGCTCTTAGAAGAAAACAAAGGCAGAACACTATGACATAAATCACAGCAAGATCCTTTTTGACCCACCTCCTAGAGAAATGGAAATAAAAACAGAAATAAAGAAATGGGACCTAATGAAACTTAAAACTTTTGCACAGCAAAGGATACCAGAAACAGGACGAAAAGACAACCCTTAGAATGGGATAAAATAGTTGCAAATGATGCAACTGACAAAGGATTAATCTCCAAAATCTACAAGAAGCTCATGCAGCTGAATAACAAAAATCAAACAATCCAATCCAAAAATGGGCAGAAGATCTAAATAGAAATTTCTCCAAAGAAGATGTACAGATTGCCAACAAACACATGAAAGAATGCTCAACATCATTAATCATCAGAGAAATGCAAATCAAAACTACAATGAGATATCATCTCACACCAGTCAGAATGGCCATCATCAAAAAATCTAGAAACAATAAATGCTGGAGAGAGTGTGGAGAAAAGGGAACACCCTTGCACTGTTGGTGGGAATGTACATTTATATAGCCACTATAGAGACAGTATGGAGGTTCCTTAAAAAACTACAAATAGAACTACCATACGACCCAGCAATCCCACTACTGGGCATATACCCTGGGAAAACCATAATTCAAAAAAGTCATGTATCAAAATGTTCATTGCAGCTCTATTTACAATATCCAGGACATGGAAGCAACCTAAGTGTCCATCATCAGATGAATGGATAAAGAAGATATGGCACATATGTACAATGGAATATTACTCAGCCATAAAAAGAAACGAAATTGAGTTGTTTGTAGTGAGGTGGATGGATCTGTAGTGTGTCATACTGAGTTAAGTCAGAAGGAGAAAAACAAATACTGTATGCTAACACATATATATGGAATCTAAGAAAAAAAATGTCATGAAGAGACTAGGGGTAGGTCGGGAATAAAACACAGACCTACTAGAGCATGGACTTGAGGATATGGGGAGGGGGAAGGGTAAGCTGTGACGAAGTGAGAGAGTGGCATGGACATATATACACTACCAAACGTAGGGTGGATAACTAGTGGGAAGCAGCCGCATGACATAGGGAGATCAGCTAGGTGGTCTGTGACCACCTAGAGGGGTGGGATTGGGAGGGTCGGCAGGAGGGAGATGCAAGAGGGAAGAGATATGGGAACATATTTATATGTATAACTGATTCACTTTGTTGTAAAGCAGAAACTAACACACCATTGTAAAGCAATTATACTCCAATAAAGATGTTAAAAAAAAAGAATGTGAGGGGCTTTAGAAGTTTTGTCACAATCAATCCTCACAATTCCATGATAGGTATGATAATTATCCTCATTTGTTAGACTACCAAAAACAAACAAAAAAAAACCCAAGATAGAGAGGTTATGTAATTGGTCAAGGATATACAGCTAATAATTAGTGATAGGGCTGGGTATTTTTTTATCCTGGAAGTCTGAGTCCATAAATCATGTTTTTAATCACTGTAGCATTAGTCTATAACTTAATTCAGTAAAATATATTTCATGGGAAGCATTTACATTTTAAGGTGTTTTTCCCTTGTAATAAAAAATTTGTATCATACACTCAGAATGTTGTGATATATGCATTTGGATTTTGTTCACATTTTCCAACATCCTAAAAACTGATTATTGTATCTACCTTCTTTCTAAATGCTTATTTCAATCTCTTGTGTTTGAGCAAACCTTGGAGATGAGTGTAAATAAATATATGATATTATGAATGACCCCAGCCATAATTGTGTACAAATGCATAAAAGAAAAACTTGAGAGAGCTGGGAAGATGGCAGAAGAGTAAAACTTGGAGATCACCTTCTTCCCCACAGATACATCAGAAATACATCTTCACATGGAACAACTCCTACAGAACACCCACTGAACGCTGACAGAAGACCTCAGACCTACCAAAAGGCAAGAAACTCCCCAGGTACCTGGGTAGGGCAAAAGAAAAAAGAATAAACAGAGACAAAAATAGGGACGGGACCTACGCCAGTGAGAGGGAGCTGTGAAGGAGGAAAGGTTTCCACACACTAGAAGCACCTTCGTGGGCAGAAACTGCAGGTGGTGGAGGGGGGAAGCTTTGGGGCCACTGAGGAGAGCACAGCAACAGGGGTGCAAAGGGCAAAGTGGAGAGTTTCCTGCACAGAGGATCAGTGCCGACCAGCACTCACGAGCCCAAGAGGCTTGTCTGCTCACATGCAGAGGTAGGCGGGGTCTGGGAGCTGAGGATCGGGCTTAGGTCGGATCTCAGGGAGAGGACTGGCGGTGCGAACACAGCCTGAAGGGGTGAGTGCAACAGGGCTAGCCAGGAAGGAGTCCAGGAAAATGTCTGGACCTGCCGAAGAGGCAAGAGACCTTTTCTGCCCTCTTTGTTTCCTGGTGTATGACAAGAAGGGATTAAGAGCGCTGCTTAAAGTAGCAATGGAGATGGGCGCGAGCCACGGCTATCAGCGTGGACCCCAGAGACGGGCACGAGATACTAAGGCTGCTGCTGCTGCCACCAAAAAGCCTGTGTGCAAGCACAGGTCACGATCCACACCTCCCCTCTGGGAAGCCTGTGCAGCCCGCCACTGCCAGGGTCCCGTGATCCAGGGTAAACTTCACCGGGAGAACGCACGGCATGCCTCAGGCTGGTGTAAATTCATGCCAGCCTCTGCCACTGCAGGCTCTACCCGCATACGTACCCCTCCCTCCTCCCAGCCTGATTGAGCCAGAGCCCCCGAATCAGCTGCTCCTTTAACCCCATCCTGTCTGAGTGGGGAAGAGAGTTCCTCCAGCGACCTATACGCAGAGGTGGGGCCAAATCCCAAGCTGAACCATGGGAGCTATCCGAACAAAGAAGAGAAAGGGAAATCCCTCCCTCCCAGCAGCCTCAGGAGCAGAGGATTAAATCTCGACAATCAACTTGATGCACCTTGCATTGGTGGAAAACCTAATAGACAACAAATCATCCCAAATTGAGGAGGTGGACTTTGAGAGCAAGGTATATTATTTTTTCCCCTTTTCCTCTTTTTGTGAGTGTGTATGTGTATGCTCCTGTGTGAGATTTTGTCTGTATAGGTTTGCTTTCACAATTTGTCCTAGGGTTCTGTCCAACCATTTGGTTTTTTTTTTTTAATTTAAAATTTCTTTTTTTCTTAATAATTATTTTTTATTTTAATTATTTTAATTTTGTTTATCTTTATTTAATTTTATTTTATCTTCTTTCTTTCTTTCTTTCTTTCTTTCTTTCTTTCTTTCTTTCTTTCTTTCTTTCTCTCTTATTCCTTTTATATTTTCTCCCTTATTTTCGGAGCTGTGTGAATGAAACACACTTGGTGCTGCAGCCAGGAATCAGTGCTGTGCCTCTGAGGTGGGAGAGCCAAATTCAGACACTGGTCCACAAGAAGCGTCAGGGCTGTGCCTCTGAGGTGGGAAAGCCAACTTCAGGATATTGGTCCACGAAAGACCTCCCAGCTCCACATAATATCAAATGGCAAACATCTCCCAGAGATCTCCATCTCAACAACAAGACCCAGCTTCACTCAATGACCAGCAAGCTACAGTGCTGGACACCCTATGCAAAACAACTAGCAAAACAAGAACACAACCACACCCATTAGAAGAGTGGCTGCCTAAAATCATAATTAAGGCCAAAGACACCCCAAAACTCACCACCAGAGGTGGACCTGCCCACCAGAAAAACAAGATCCACCCTCATCCACAAGAACACAGGCACTAGTCCCCTCAACCAGGAAGCCTAGACAAACCACTGAACCAACTTTAGCCACTGGGGACAGACACCAAAAACAACGGGAACTTCAAACCTGCAGCATGCAAAAAGGAGACCCCAAACACAGTAAGATAAGCAAAATGAGAAGACAGAAAACACACAGAAGATGAAGGAGCAAGATAAAAACTCACCAGACCTAACAAATGAAGGGAAATAGGCAGTCTACCTGAAAAAGAATTCAGAATAATGATAGTAAAGATGATACAAAATCTTGGAAATAGAATAGAGAACATGCAAGAAACATTTAACAAGGACCTAGAAGAACTAAAGAGGAATCAAGCAACAATGAACAACACAATAAATGAAATTAAAAATACTCTAGATGGGATCAATAGCAGAATAACTGAGGCAGAAGAACGGATAAGTGACCTGGAAGATAAAATAGTGCAAATAATTACTGCAGAGCAGAATAAAGGAAAAAGAATGAAAGGAACTAAGGACAGTCTCAGAGAGTTCTGGGACAACAATAAACACACCAACATTCGAATTATAGGGGTCCCAGAAGAAAAAGAGAAAAAGAAATGGACTGAGAAAATATTTGAAGAGATTATAGTTGAAAACTTCCCTAACATGGGAAAGGAAATAGTTAACAAAATCCAGGAAGCACAGAGTGTTCCATACAGGAAAAATCCAAGGAGAAACACACCAAGACACATATTAGTCAAACTGTCAAAAATTAAATACAAAGAAAACATATTAAAAGCAGCAAGGGAAAAACAACAAATAACACACAAGGGATCCCCATAAGGTTAATAGGTGATCTTTCAGCAGAAACTCTGCAAGCCAGAAGGGAGTGGCAGGACATATTTAAAGTGATGAAGGAGAAAAACCTACAACCAAGAGTACACTACCCAGGAAGGATCTCATTCAGAATTGATGGAGAAATTAAAACCTTTACAGACAAGCAATAGCTGAGAGAGTTCAGCACCACCAAACCAGCATTTCAACAAATGCGAAAGGAACTTCTCTAGGCAAGAAACACAAGAGAAGGAAAAGTCCTACAATAACTATCCCAAAGCAATAAAGAAAATGTCCATAGGAACATACATATCAATAATTACCTTAAATGTAAATGGATGAAATGCTCGCACCAAAAGACACAGACTGGCTGAAGGGGTATCAAAACAAGACCCATATATATGCTGTCTACAAGACACCCACTTCAGCCCTAGGGACACAAACAGACTAAAAGTGAGGGGATGGAAAAAGATATTCCATGAAAATGGAAATCAAAAGAAAGCTGGAGTAGCAATTCTCATGTAAGAAAAAATAGACTTTAAAATAAAGACTATTACAAGAGACAAAGAAGGACAGTACATAATGATCAAGGAATGGATCGAGGAAGATATAATAATTGGAAATATTTTTGTTCCCAACATAGGAGAACCTCAATACATAAGGCAAACACTAACAGCCATAAAAGGGGAAAGCGGGAGTAACACAATCATAGTAGGGGCCTTTTAACACCCCACTTTCACCAATGGACAGATCATCCAAAATGAAAATAAATAAGGAAACACAAGCTTTAAATGATACATTAAACAAGATGGACTTAATTGATATTTATAGGACATTCCATCCAAAAACAACAGAATACACATTTTTCTCAAGTGCTCATGGAACATTCTCCAGGATACATCATATCTTGGGTCACAAATCAAGCCTTGGTAAATTTAAGACAATTGAAATTGTATCAAGTATCTTTTCTGACCACAATGTTACGAGACTAGATATTTATTACAGGAAAAGATCTGTAAAAAATAGATACACATGGAGGCTAAACAATACAGTACTTAATAACTAAGTGATCACTGAAGAAATTAAAGAGGAAGTCAAAAAATACCTAGAAACAAATGACAATGGAGACAAGATGACCCAAAACCTAAGGGATGTAGCAAAAGCAGTTTTAAGAGGGTAGATTATAGCAATACAATCCTACCTTTAGAAACAAGAAACATCTCAAACAAACAACCTAAACTTGCACCTAATGCAATTAGAGAAAGAAGAACGAAAAGCACCCAAAGTTAGCAGAAGGAAATCATAAAGATCAGATCAGATATAAACGAAAAAGAAATGATGGAAACAATAGCAAAGATAAATAAAAGTAAAAGCTGGTTCTTTGAGAAGAGAAACAAAATTGATATACCATTAGCCAGACTCATCAAGAAAAGAAGGGAGAAGAGTCAAATCTTTAGTATTAACAACGATAAAGGAGAAGTAACAACTGACACTGAAGAAAAACAAAAGATCATGAGAGATTACTACAAGCAACTCTATGCAAATAAAATGGACAACATGGAAGAAATGGACAAATTCGTAGAAATGCACAACCTGCCGAGGCTGAACCAGGAAGAAATAGAAAATATGAACAGACCAATCACAAGCACTGAAATTGAAACTGTGATTAAAAATCTTCCAACAAACAGAAGCCCAGGACCAGAGAGCTTCACAGCCGAATTCTATCAAACATTTAGAGAAGAGTTAAACCCATCCTTCTCAAACTCTACCAAAATATAGCAGAGGGAGGAACACTCCCTAACTCATTCTACAAGGCCACCATCACCCTGGTATCAAAACCAGACAAAGATGTCACAAACAAAGAAAACTACAGGCCAATATCACTGATGAACATAGATGTAAAAATCCTCAACAAAATACTAGCAAACAGAATCCAACAGCACATTAAAAAGATCATACACTGTGATCAAGTGGGGTTTATTCCAGGAGTGCAAGGATTCTTCAATATAGGCAAGTCAATCAACATGATACACCATATTAACAAACTGAAGGAGAAAAACCATATGATCATCTCAATAGATGCAGAGAAAGCTTTTGACAAAATTCAACACCCATTTATGATAAAAACCCTGCAGAAAGTAGGCATAGAGGGAACTTTCCTCAACATAATAAAGGCCATATATAACAAACCCAGAGCCAGCATTGTTCTCAATGGTGAAAAACTGAAACCATTTCCACTAAGATCAGGAACAAGACAACGTTGCCCACTCTCACCACTCTTATTCAACATAGTTTTGGAAGTTCTAGCCACAGCAATCAGAGAAGAAAAAGAAATAAAAGGAATCCAAATCGGAAAAGAAGGAGTAAAGCTGTCACTGTTTGCAGATGACATGCTACTATACATACAGAATCCTAAAGATGTTACCAGAAAACTACCAGAGCTAATAAATTAATTTGGTAAAGTGGCAGGATATAAAATCAATACACAGAAATCTCTGGCATTCCTATACACTAATGATGAAAAATCTGAAAGTGAAATTAAGAAAACACTCCCATTTACCATTGCAACAAAAAGAATAAAATATCTAGGAAAAAACCTATCTAAGGAGACTAAAGACCTGTATGCATAAAATTATAAGACACTGATGAAAGAAATTAAAGGTATAAAAATAGATGGAGAGATATACCATGTTCTTGGATTGGAAGAATCAACATTGTGAAAATGACTCTACTACCCAAAGCAATCTACAGATTCAATGCAATGCCTGTCAAACTGCCACTGGCATTTTTCCCAGAACTAGAACAAAAAATTTCACAATTTGTATGGAAACACAAAAGACCCTGAATAGCCAAGTCAATCTTGATAACAAAAATTAGAGCTTAAGGAATCAGGCTCCCTGACCTCAGGCTATGCTAAAAAGCTATAGTAATCAAGACAGTATTGTACTGGCACAAAAACAGAAATGTAGATCAATGGAACAGGATAGAAAGCCCAGAGATAAACCCACGCACATATGGTCAACTTATCTTTGATAAAGGAGGCAAGAATATACAGTGGAGAAAAGACAGCCTCTTCAATAAGTGGTACTGGGAAAACTGGACAGGTACATGTAAAAGTATGAGATTAGAACACTCCCTAACACCATACACAAAAATAAGCTCAAAATGGATTACAGACCTGAATGTAAGGCCAGAAACTATCAAACTCTTAGAGGAAAACATAGGCAGAACACTCTATGACATAAATCACAGCAAGATCCTTTTTGCCCCACCTCCTAGAGAAATGGAAATAAAAACAAAAATAAACAAATGGAACCTAATCAGATTTAAAAGCTTTTCCACAACAAAGAAAACCATAAACAAGACCAAAAGGCAACCCTCAGAATGAGAGAAAATATTTGCTAATGAAGCAACTGACAAAGGATTAATCTCCAAAATCTCTAAGCAGCTCATGCAGATCAATATCAAAAAAACAAACAACCCAATCCAGAAATGGGCAGAAGACCTAAATAGACATTTCTCCAAAGAAGATATACAGATTTCCAACAAACACATGAAAGAATGCTCAACATCATTAATCATTAGAGAAATGCAAATCAAAACTACAATGTGATATCATCTCACACTGGTCAGAATGGCCATCATCAAAAAATCTACAAAAAATAAATGCTGTAGAGGGTGTGACCAAACGAGAGCCCTCTCGCACTGTTGGTGGGAATGGAAATTCATACAGTCACTATGGAGAACAGTATGGAGGTTCCTTAAAAAAACAAAAATAAAAGTACCATATGACCCAACAGTCCCACTAATGGCCATATACCCTAAGAAAACCGTAATTCAGAAAAATACATGGAGTTTCCCTGGTGGCGCCCCTTTCAGAGGTTGAGAGTCCGCCTGCCGATGCAGGGGACGCACGTTCGTGCCCCGGTCCGGGAGGATCCCGCGTGCCACGGAGCGGCTGGGCCCATGAGCCATGGCTGCTGAGCCTGAGCGTCTGGAGCCTGTGCTCCGCAACGGGAGAGGCCACGACAGTGAGAGGCCTGCGTACCGCAAAAACAACAACAACAAACAAACAAACAAACAAACAAAAAACAAAAAAATACATGTATTCCAATGTAGTATAATTGGAGTATAATTGTATAATTGTATAATTGGAGTATAATTGGAGTATAATTGCTTTACAGTGTTGTGTTAGTTTCTGCTGTACAACAAAGTTAATCAGCTATATGTATACATATATCCCTTCCCTCTTGAGCCTCCCCCCCACCCCCATCCCACCCCTCTAGGTCATCACAGAGCACAAAGCTGATCTCCCTGTGCTATACAGCAGCTTCCCACTAGCTATCTATTTTATACATGGTAGTGTATATATGTCAATGCTACTCTCTCAGTTCATCCCACCCTCCCTTTCCCCCCATGTTTCCAGAAGTCCATTCTCTACATCTGTGTCTCTATTCCTGCCCTGCTGATAGGTTCATTAGTACCATTTTATTTATATTCCATGTATATGTGCTAATATTCAGTAATTGTTTTTCTCTTTCTGACTTACTACTCTGTATGACAGACTCTAGGTCCATCCACATCACTACAAATGACCCAATTCAAAATTTTATGGCCGAGTAATATTCCATTGTATATATGTACCACAACTTCTTTATCCATTCATCTGTCGATGGAAATTTAGGTTGTTTCCATGACCTGTCTATTGTAAGTAGTGCTGCAATGAACATTGGAATACATGTATTTTTTTGAATTACGGTTTTCTCAGGGTATATGGCCAGTAGTGGGATTGTTGGGTCATGTGGTACTTTTATTTTTGCTTTTTTAAGGAACCTCCATACTGTTCTCCATAGTGGTTGTATGAATTTCCATTCCCACCAACAGTGCAAGAGGCTTCCCTTTTGGCCACACCCTCTACAGCATTTAATGTTTGTAGATTTTTTGCTGATGGCCATTCTGACCAGTGTGAGGTGATGACTCATTGTTGTTTTGATATGCATTTCTCTAATTATTGATGTTGAGCATATTTTCATGTGTATGTTGGTGATCTGTATGTCCTCTTTGGAGAAGTGCCAATTTAGTTCTTCTGCCCAATTTTTGTTTGTTTTTTGATATTGAGCTGCATGAGCTGCTTGAATATTTTGGAGATTTACCCTTTGTCAGTTGCAAATATTTCATTTGCAAATATTTTCTCCCATTCAGAGGATTGTCTTTTCATCTTGTTTAGGGTTTCCTTTGTTATGCAAAAGCTTTTAAGTTTAATTGGGTCCCATTTATTTATTTTTGTTTTTATTTTCATTATTCCAGGAGGTGGGTCAAAAAGATCTTGCTGTGATTTATATCAAAGAGTGTTCTGCATAAGTTTTCCTCTAAGAATTTTATAGTGTCTGGCCTTATATTTAGGTCTTTAATCCATTTTGAGTTTATTTTTGTTTATGGTGTTAGGAAGTGTTCTAATTTCATTCTTTTATATGTGGCTGTCCAGTTTTCAGAGCACCACTTATTAAAGAGACTGTCTTTTCTCCATTGCATATACCTACCTTTATTGTCAAAGATAAGGTGACCATATGTGTGTGAGTTTATATCTGGGCTTTCTATCCTGCTCCATTGATCTATATTTCTGTTTTTGTGCTAGTACAATACTGTCTTGATTACTGTAGCTTTGTAGTATAGTCTGAAGTCAGGGAGGCTGATACCTCCAGCTCCATTTTTCTTTCTCAAGATTCCTTTGGATATTCCAGGTCTTTTGTGTTTCCATACAAATTGAAAAATATTTTGCTTTAGTTCTGTGAAAACTGCCATTGATAATTTGATAGGGATTGCATTGAATCTGTAGATTGCTTTGGGTAGTATAGTCATTTTCACAATGTTGATTCTTCCAATCTAAGAATATGGTATATCTCTCCATCAGTTTGTGTCCTATTTGATTTTATTAATCAGTGTCCTATTGTTTTCTTCATACAGGTCTCTTGCTGCCTTAAATAGGTTTATTCCTAGATATTTTACTCTTATTTTTTTGCAATAGTAATTTTGATTGTTTCCTTAATTTCTATTTCTGATTTTTCATTGTCAGTGTGTAGGAATTCAAGAGATTTCTGTGTATTAATTTTGTATCTTGTGACGTTACTAAATTTATTGATGAGCTCTAGTAATTTTCGGAGAGCCTCTTTAGGGTTTTCTATGTATAGGATCATGTCATCTGCAAACTGTGACAGCTTTATTTTTTCTTCTCCTATTTGGATTGTTTTATTTCTTTTTCTTCTCTGGTTGCTGTGGCTAAAACTTCCAATTCTAGAACAGAGGGCATACAGCAGAAGCAAGAAGAACTACTATCCTGCAGCATGTGGAACAAAAACCACATTCACAGAAAGATAGTCAAGATGAAAATGCAGAGGGCTATGTACCAGATGAAGGAACAAGATAAAACCCCAGAAAAACAACTAAATGAAGTGGAGATAGGCAACCTTCCAGAAAAAGAACTCAGAATAATGATAGAGAGGGTGTGGAGAAAAGGGAACCCTCTTGCACTGTTGGTGGGAATGTAAATTGATACAGCCACTATGGAAAACAGTATGGAGGTTCCTTAAAAAACTAAAAATAAAACTACCAAATGACCCAGCAATCCCACTACTAGGCATATACCGTGAGAAAACCATAATTCAAAAAGAGTCATGTACCACAATGTTCATTGCAGCTCTATTTACAATAGCCAGGACATGGAAGCAACCTAAGTGTCCATCAACAGGTGAATGGATAAAGATGTGGCACATATATACAATGGAATATTACTCCTCCATAGAAAGAAACGAAATTGAGTTATTTGTAGTGAGGAGGGTGGACCTAGAGTCTGTCATAGAGAGTGAAGTAAGTCAAAAAGAGAAAAGCAAATACCATATGCTAACACATATATATGAAATCTAAAAAAAATGGTTATGAAGAACTAGGGGCAGGACAGGACAGGAATAAAGACAGACCTACTAGAGAATGGACTTGAGTACATGGGGAGGGGAAAGGGTAAGCTGGGACAAAGTGAGAGAGTGGTGTGTACTCATATATACTACCAAATGTAAAATAGATAGCTAGTGGGAAGCACCCGCATAGCACAGGGAGATGAGCTCCATGCTTTGTGACCACCTAGAGGGGTGGGATAGGGAAGGTGGGAAGGAGACACACGAGGGAGGAGATATGGGAATATATGTTTATGTATAGCTGACTCACTTTGTTATAAAGCAGAAACTAACACACCATTGTAAAGCAGTTATACTCCAATAAAAATGCCAATATATATATATATATATATATATATATATATATATCCCCTAAAAAAAATCTAGAACAAAATACATCATAAAGTCAAAAGGCAAGTACCAAACTGGAGGAAACTATTTTCAACATATGCAACAAAAATTTAACAGCCTTAAAAAACAGTTATTATAAATGTAATAAGACGAAGGACACTGCAATGAAAAATGGACAAGGGACATAAACTGGGAATCCACTAAAGAAAAATTGCAAGCTATCCATAAGCATGAAAAAATATCTAACCTCAATATCAAATAAATACAAATTAATACAAAAATGGGATATATGTATCTTGTCAAAATAACATCAATTAAAGGAAATGATAATATGTCATCTTGGTGAGTGTTCAGGGAAAACAGGCCCTGTTAGTTGAACTATAAATTAGTACCTTTCAGGAAGGCACATTTTATTTCAGCAATAATATTTCTAGAAATGCATCCTTATTATGGTGCTTAGAGTTCCTCTGGAAAGCTTATGCTCAGGGGAACAAACTTGACATTCCTTTCAGCTACATGAGTCTATGACGAAGTCCCTGACATCTTGGTATGAATGAATTTGAATATTTGTGCTTTAAAAGAGAATGAGACAGAAGTCAATGTTTCACTAAAAATTTTAAATGTATGATTTTAAACACTTTAGCAGCATGTCTTTTTCAGCCACCACTCAAATCATACAGTCATTAACAGAAAACACTAATTAAGTGGTATAGTATATTAGACACTGAGGATGCAGGTAGACACAACCTTTGAGCAAATCTCATGTACTATGGAGAAACAACCCCTAAACATTAAAAGAGAAATAGTAAAGTTTGTATTTATGTGTTATGCTGTGTCTCAACAAGAAATGCCAGAGAGATTGGTCCAATTCCACTAGAAGTCACCTGTTTGCTAGAAAATTACAAGAGCCAGGTGCTATCAGGACCCATGAGGTACATTTTAATGTTAACAGGACACAATTCTGAATGATAATAGCAAAGGAGCAAATATTTAGTGAACACTTACTGTATGTCAGACACTGGGCAAAGAGGTTAATATTTAGCTTTCAAAAAATTCCTATGAGATAGGTAATATTATCAATTCCATTATATACATGATAAAACAGAGGTTCAGAGAGGTTAAGAAATTTGTCAAAGGTCCTATAAGTGGCAGATGATAGAGCCAGAGTTTGAACCCAAAGAATCTGAATTACTTTGGATAATGAGGACTGTAAAAACTGGTATTTTTATAGCACTTTACCTTATAAGGGGCTGTCTCATAAACTTTTTAAATCCTTATTACAAACCTTAGAGCTAAGTATTGTTATTATCCCCATTTTGCTAGTAAGGAAATAGAGAAGTTAAGTGAAGTAAATCCAAGCTTAGAGAGCCAATAAGGACCCAGACTCAGGTTATCTGCCTCCAAATTTTATGTTCTTTCCATGACACCACAGTCTGCAGTTACTGGTTTCCACATTTTGGGTAGTCTCAGAATGCAGCATGTGATTCCTAATCCTGTCCATATCTTACGAATATGGTTCACCAGACACTTTCTTGTTCTTAACTTGACACATAGAGATGTGTGAGAGTATTTTGCATGTGTGTATGTGTGTGAGAGAGAGACAGACAGACATCAAGAGTAAAAGACAGACAGAAACAGACCTAGATAGTGAGATAAAGTGATTCAGAAAACAAGTCAGAGACAAAAGGATACAAAGGCACCATGGAACAAAGAAATAGGAGAAAAAAGGACTATGGTTGTTAACTTCTAGAAATCAAAGAAATGCACACTAAAATAGTGAGAAACTTATCTGGAGTCCAATGTTAAAATTGCCCATGATTTTTTTTTTTTCCTGTGGCATGCGGACCTCCCCCTGCCGTGGCCTCTCCCGTTGCGGAGCACAGGCTCCGGACGCGCGGGCCCAGCGGCCACGGCTCACGGGCCCAGCCGTTCCGCGGCACGCGGGATCCTCCCAGACCGGGGCGCGAACCCGGTTCCCCTGCATCGGCAGGCGGACGCGCAACCACTGCGCCACCAGGGAAGCCCTGCCCATGATTTTTTAAAAGAAAAAATAAAACCCTGATAAAACTGTTGATATAGTTCAAATTGCTATACTCCCACATTATCTCTAACACCACATTACAAGTGTTCTCAAGGCTTTAATGATCAAATAGACTCTAACATCAAGTTGAAAGAAAGAAGGTGGACTGTACTGCTAAAATATGTGTGATTAGGAATCATGTGCTACATTTTGAGACTATCCAGAATGTGGAAATCCATAACCACAGACTGTGGTATCGTGGAAAGAACATAGATTTTGGAGGCAGATAACCTGAGTCTGAGTCCTTCCTGTCTCTCTACCTTGGATTTACTTCACTTAACTTCTCTGAGTAAATTTCCTAATCAGCAAAATAGGGATAACACCAATACCTATCTCTAAGGATTGTAGTAAGGATTAAATGAGTTTATGAACGAGCCTTCTGTAAAAGGCAAAGTGCTATAATAATTTTTAGGCAGTAATTTTACATTAAATAACAAAAGTCTTAGAAAAATGATCATTCCTTTCAACCCTATGGTTCAACTTCTAGGTATTTAACTTAAAGAAATAATTAAGAATACAAGCAGATTTAGCTACAAGGATCACAGTATAGTTTATGAAAAAATACAGTAGCCCCCCAACTCTTATCTGCAGAGGATATGTTTCAAGAACCCCAGGGCATGTCTGAAACCATGGATAGTTAGTACCAAACCTTATGTATATCATGGTTTTCCTTTACTAATGGGTGGGTAGTCTATATGGTGTGGATGCACTAGACAAAGGGATGATTCACGTCCTTGGCCAGATGGAATGTGTTGGTGCAAGATTTCATCATGCTACTCAGAACAGTGCACAATTTAAAACTTGTGAATTATTTCTGGAATTTTTCATTTAATATTTTTGAATTGGCAGTTAACTGTATGTAACTGAAACCTCAGAAAGTGAAAGTGTGGTTAGGAAGGGGGGGAACTACTGTATTGGTGACAACATAAGTGGTACTATAAATTATGATCTACATAATCAAAAGAATAAATACTTTGTAGCAATTTAAAATAGTGTTGCAGTTGATTATTTACCAAATATACTGAGTAGATTGCATAACATTATCAATATTATATTTCAAATTTTAATGATTACCATGAATGCATAGATAATTAAATTATGGTTGATTTATATTTTCCTTCTTTTATTTTCTTTATTCTTGTTTTCTTGCTGCCTTCCTTTCTGCTTATTTTATCTGAAAAATATTTTCTCATTGAAAATGAATATTCTTTGACATTGGAAAGAAAAGTTATTTTAAGTAAAGAAGAAAAGAAATTAGTTCTACTAGAGATAGTATATTTTACAAAAGACACTTCAAAGAATGATCATATTGAGGAAGATACTTGAAAATCCATACTCACATCTCTCTCTCTCCAAAGCTTAAAAACTCCTCACTAAAAGAGTGTTCTGCACACTAGCCTAATCAGACAGGCTTCTCAAAGGTAATCTATCAAGATGATTCTTTCTACCTTCTTCACACATGAGTATCTTACTTGATAGCTCATCTCAAGGCAGTGATGTAAACTGGAAAATAGTCCTTCACCAATTTACTGCATAGTCTAAAGTAAGTTACAGAGCTTCTCCTATTTTTTTCAATTTCTGACAACTACTAAGAATAAACTTAAATTTGTTTTTGTTTTCTTTTTTAATTTTTATTGGAGAATAGTTGATTTACAATGTTGTGTTACTTTCTACTGTACTGCAAAGTGAATTAGCTATACATATACGTATATTCCTTCTTTTTTGGATTTCCTTCCCATTTAGGTCACCAGCATTGAGGAGAGTTCCCTGTGCTATAAAGTAGGTTCTCATAAGTTATCTACTTTATACATAGTATCAATAGTGTATAAATGCCAATCTCAATCTCCCAATTCATCCCACTACCGCCCCCTTCCCTTTGGTATCTATATGTTTGTTTGCTGTGTCTGTGTCTCTATTTCTGCTTTATAAATAAGATTCTCTATACCATTTTTTTCAGATTCCACATATATCCATTAATATATGATATTTGTTTTTCCCATTCTGACTTACTTCAATCTGTATGACAGTCTCTAGGTCCATCCACATCTCTGCAAATGACACTATTTCATTGTATTTATGGCTGAGTAATATTCCATTGTATATATGTGCTACATCTTCTTTATCCATTCATCTGTTGATGGACATTTAGGTTGCTTCCATGTCCTGGCTACTGTAAATAGTGCTGCAATAAACATGGGGAGGGTGCCTGTGTGTTTTTGAATTATGGTTTTTCCTGGGTATATGCCCAGGAGTGGGATTGCTGGGTCACATGGTAGTTCTATTTTTAGTTTTTTAAGGAACCTCCTTCCTGTTCTCCATAGTGTCTGTATCAATGTACACTCCCACCAACAGTGCAAGAGGGATCCTTTTCTCCACACCCTCTCCAGCATTTATTGCTTGCAGATTTGTTGATGATGGCCATTCTGACTGGTGTAAGGTGATATCTCTTTGTACTTTTGATTTGCGTTCTCTAATAATTAGTGATGTTGAGCATCTTTTCATGTGTTTGTTGGCCATCTGTATGATTTCTTTGGAGAAATGTCTGTTTAGGTCTTGCACCCATTTTTTGATTGGGTTACTTGTTTTTTTGATATTAAGCTGCATGAGCTGTTTATATATTTTGTAGATTAATCCTTTGTCAGTTGCTTTGTTTGCAAATATTTTCTCCCAATTAAGCGTTGTTTTTTAGTCTTACTAATGGTTTCCTTTGTTGTGCAAACACTTTTAAGTTCAATTAGGTCCAATTTGGTTATTTTTTTAACACCTTTATTGTAGTATAATTGCTTTACAATGGTGTGTTAGTTTCTGCTTTATAACAAAGTGAAACAGCTATACATAAACATTTATCCCCATATCTCCTCCCTCTTCATCTCCTTCTCACCGTCCCTATCCCACCCCTCTAGGTGGTCACAAAACACTGAGCAGATCTCCCTGTGCTATGCAGCTGCTTCCCACTAGCTATCTATTTTACATTTGTTAGTAAACGTAAGTCCATGCCACTCTCTCACTTTGTTCCAGCTTACTCTTCCCCTTCCCCGTGTCCTCAAGACCATTCTCTAAGTGTGCATCTTTATTCCTGTCCTGCCCCTAGGCTCTTCATAACCACTTTTCTTTATAGATTCCATATATATATGTTAGCATACAGTATTTGTTTTTCTCTTTCTGACTTACTTCATTCTCTATGACAGGCTCTAGGTCCATCCACCTCACTACAAATAACTCAATTTCATTTCCTTTTATGGCTGAGTAATATTCCATTGTATATATGTTCCACATATTCTTTATCCATTCATCTGCTGATGGACACTTAGATTGCTTCCAGGTCTTGGCTATTGTAAATAGAGCTGCAATGAACATTGTCGTACATGACTCTTTTTGATTTATGCTTTTTTCAGGATATATGCCCAGTAGTGGTATTGCTGGGTCGTATGGTAATTCTATTTTTAGTTTTTTAAGGAACTTCCATACTGTTCTCCATAGTGGCTGTATCAATTTACATTCCCACCAACAGTGAAAGAGGGTTCACCTTTCTCCACACCCTCTCCAGCATTTACTGTTTGTAGATGTTTTGATGATGGCCATTCTGACTGGTTGGAGGGGATAACATATTTTAGTCTTGATTTATGTTTCTCTAATGATAAGTGATGTTGAGCATTCTCTCATGTGTTTATTGGCAATCAGTATATCTTCTTTGGAGAAATGTCTATTTTCTGCCCATTTTTGGATTGGGTTGTTTGTTTTTAATATTGAGCTGCATTAGCTGCTTGTAAATTTTAGAGATTAATCCATTGTCAGTTGCTTCATTTGCAAATATTTTCTACCGTTCTGAGGGTTGCCATTTTGTCTTTCCTACTGTTTCCTTTGCAGTGCAAAAGCTTTTAGGTTTCATTAGGTCCCATTTGTTTATTTTTGTTTTTATTTCCATTTCTCTAGGAGGTGGGTCAAAAAGGATCTTGCTGTGATTTATGTCATAGAGTGTTCTGCCTATGTTTTCCTCTAAGAGTTTAAGAGTGTCTGGCCTTACATTTTGGTATTTAATCCATTTTGAGTTTATTTTTGTGTATGGTGTTAGGGAGTGTTCTAATTTCATTCTTCTACATGTAGCTGTCCTGTTTTCCTAGCACCACTTACTGAAGAGGCTCTCATTTCTCCACTGTATATTCTTGCATCCTTTATCAAAAATAAGGTGACTGTATGTGCATGGGTTTATCTCTGGGCTTCCTATCCTGTTCCATTGATCTATATATTGGTTTTTGTGCCAGTACCATACTGTCTTGATTACTGTAGCTTTGTAGTATAGTCTGATATCAGGGAGCCTGATTCCTCCAGCACAGATTTTCTTTCTCATGATTGCTTTGGCCAAATGGGGTCTTTTGTGTTTCCATACAAATTGTGAAATATTTTGTTCTAATTCTGTGAAAATTTCGATTGGTTTTTTTTATAGGGATTGCATTGAATCTGTAGATTGCTTTGGGTAATATTGTCATTTTCACAATGTTGATTCTTCCAATCCAAGAACTTGGTATATGTCTCTATCTGTTTGTATCATCTTTAATTTCTTTCATCAGTGTCTTATAATTTTCTGCATATAGGTCCTTTGTCTCCTTAGGTGTGTTTATTCCTAGGTATTTTCTTCTTTTTGTTGCAATGGTAAATGGGTGTGTTTCCTTGAATTCTCTTTTAGACTTTTCATCATTAGTGTATAGGAATGCAAGAAATTTCTGTGCATTCATTTTGTATCCTGCTACATTACCAAATTCATTGATAAGCTCTAGTAGTTTTCTGATAGAGTCTTTAGGGCTCTCTATGTATAGCATCATGTCATCTGCAAACAGTGACAGCTTTACTTCTTTTGCAATTTGGATTCCTTTTTTGTTTCTTTTTCTTCTCTGATTGCTGTGGCTAAAACTTCCAAAACCATGTTGAATAATAGTGGTGAGAGTGGGCAACCTTGTCTTCTTCCTGATCTTAGTGGAAATGGTTTCACTGTTTAACCATTAAGAATGATATTGGTTGTGGGTTTGTCATATATGTCCTTTATTATGTTGAGGTAAGCTCCCTCTATGCCTATTTTCTGGAGGGTTTTTATCATAAATGGTGTTGAATTTTGTCAAAAGCTTTTTTTTGAAACTATTGAGATGATCAAATGGTTTTTCTCCTTCAATTTGTTAATATGGTGTATCACATTTATTGTTTTGTGTTTACTGAAGAATTCTTTCATTCCTGGGATAAACCCTCCTTGATCATGGTGTATGATCCTCTCATTGTGCTCTTGGATTCTGTTTCCTAGTATTTCAATGAGGATTTTTGGATCTTTGTTCATCAGTGATATTGGCCTGTAGTTTTCTTTCTTTGTGACATCTTTGTCTGGTTTTGGTATCAAGGTGATGGTGGCCTCGTAGAATGAGTTTGGGAGTGTTCCTCCCTCTGCTATATTTTGGAAGAGTTTGGGAAGGATAGGTGTTAGCTCTTCTCTAAATGTTTGATAGAATTTTCCTAAAGCCATCTGTTCCTGGGCTTTTTTTTTGGAAGATTTTTCTTCACACTCTCAATTTCAGTGCTTGAGATTGGTCTGTTTATATTTTCTATTTCTTCTTGGCTCAGTCTCAGAAGGTTGTGCTTTTCTAAGAATTTGTCCATTTCTTCCAGGTTGTCCATTTTATTGGCATATATTTGCTTGTAGTAATCTCTCATGATCCTTTGTCTTTCTGCAGTGTCAGTTGTTACTTCTCCTTTCTCCTTTCTATTTCTATTGATTTGAGTCTTCTTTCTTTTCTTGATGAGTCTGGCTAATGGTTCATCAATTTTGTTTATCTTCTCAAAGAAGCAGCTTTTATGTTTATTGATATTTGCTATTGTTTCCTTCATTTCTTTTTTATTTATTTCTGATCTGGTCTTCATGATTTCTTTCCTTTTGCTAACTTTTGGATTTTTTGTTTTGTTCTTCTTTCTGTAATTGCTTTCAGCGTAAGGTTAGATTGTTTATTTGGGTTGTTTCCTGTTTCTTGAAGTAGGATTTTATTGCTATAAACTTCCCTCTTAGAACAGCTTTTGCTGCCTCCCATAGGTTTGGGGCCTTCATGTTTTCATTGCCATTTGTTTCTAGGTATTTTTTGATTTCCTCTTTGATTTCTTCAGTGATCTCTTGGTAATTAAGTAGTGTATAGATTAACATCCATGTGTTTGTATTTTTCCAGATATTTTCCTGTAATTGATGTCTAGTCTCATAGTGTTGTGGTCGGAAGATACTTCATATGATTTCAATTTTCTTAAATTTACCAAGGCTTGATTTTGACCCAATATATGATCGATCCTGGAGAATGTTCCATGAGGACATGGGAATAAAGTGTATTCTGTTGTTTTTGGATGGAATGTGAAAAATATCAACTAAGTCCATCTTGTTCAATGCATCATTTAAAGCTTGTCTTTCATTATTTATTTTCCTTTGGATGATCTGTCCATTGGTGAAAGTGGGGTGTTAAAGTCCCCTACTATGATTGTGTTACTGTCGATTTGCCCTTTTATGGCTATTAGAATTTGCCTTATATATTGTGGTGATCTTATGTTGGTGCATAAATATTTACAATTGTTATATCTTCTTCTTGCATAGATCCCTTGATCATTATGTAGTGTCAGTCTTTGTCTCTTGTAATAGTCTTTATTTTAATGTCTACTTTGTCTGATATGTGAATGGGTACTCCAGCTTTCTTTTAATTTCCATTTGCATGGAATATCTTTTTCCATCCCCTCAATTTCAGTCTGTATGTGTCTCTAGGGCTGAAGTGGGATTCTTGTAAGCAGCATATATATGGATTTTGTTTTTTTATCCATTCATCTAGTTATGTCTTTTGGTTGGAGCATTTAATCCATTTGCATTTAAGGTAGTTATTTATATGTATGTTCTTATTACTATTTTCTTAATTGTTTTGGGTTTGTTATTATAGGTCGTTTCCTTAGGTTGTCCATTTTATTGGCATATATTTGCTTGTAGTAATCTCTCATGATCCTTTGTCTTTCTGCAGTGTCAGTTGTTACTTCTCCTTTCTCCTTTCTATTTCTATTGATTTGAGTCTTCTTTCTTTTCTTGATGAGTCTGGCTAATGGTTCATCAATTTTGTTTATCTTCTCAAAGAAGCAGCTTTTATGTTTATTGATATTTGCTATTGTTTCCTTCATTTCTTTTTTATTTATTTCTGATCTGGTCTTCATGATTTCTTTCCTTTTGCTAACTTTTGGATTTTTTGTTTTGTTCTTCTTTCTGTAATTGCTTTCAGCGTAAGGTTAGATTGTTTATTTGGGTTGTTTCCTGTTTCTTGAAGTAGGATTTTATTGCTATAAACTTCCCTCTTAGAACAGCTTTTGCTGCCTCCCATAGGTTTGGGGCCTTCATGTTTTCATTGCCATTTGTTTCTAGGTATTTTTTGATTTCCTCTTTGATTTCTTCAGTGATCTCTTGGTAATTAAGTAGTGTATAGATTAACATCCATGTGTTTGTATTTTTCCAGATATTTTCCTGTAATTGATGTCTAGTCTCATAGTGTTGTGGTCGGAAGATACTTCATATGATTTCAATTTTCTTAAATTTACCAAGGCTTGATTTTGACCCAATATATGATCGATCCTGGAGAATGTTCCATGAGGACATGGGAATAAAGTGTATTCTGTTGTTTTTGGATGGAATGTGAAAAATATCAACTAAGTCCATCTTGTTCAATGCATCATTTAAAGCTTGTCTTTCATTATTTATTTTCCTTTGGATGATCTGTCCATTGGTGAAAGTGGGGTGTTAAAGTCCCCTACTATGATTGTGTTACTGTCGATTTGCCCTTTTATGGCTATTAGAATTTGCCTTATATATTGTGGTGATCTTATGTTGGTGCATAAATATTTACAATTGTTATATCTTCTTCTTGCATAGATCCCTTGATCATTATGTAGTGTCAGTCTTTGTCTCTTGTAATAGTCTTTATTTTAATGTCTACTTTGTCTGATATGTGAATGGGTACTCCAGCTTTCTTTTAATTTCCATTTGCATGGAATATCTTTTTCCATCCCCTCAATTTCAGTCTGTATGTGTCTCTAGGGCTGAAGTGGGATTCTTGTAAGCAGCATATATATGGATTTTGTTTTTTTATCCATTCATCTAGTTATGTCTTTTGGTTGGAGCATTTAATCCATTTGCATTTAAGGTAGTTATTTATATGTATGTTCTTATTACTATTTTCTTAATTGTTTTGGGTTTGTTATTATAGGTCGTTTCCTTCTCTTGTGTTTCCTGCCTAGAGAAGTTCCTTTATCATTTGTTGTAATGGTGGTTTGGTGGTGCTGAATTCTCTTAGATTTTGCTTTTCTGTAAAGGTATTAATTTCTCCGTCAAATCTAAATGAGATCCTTGCTGGTTAGAGTAAACTTGTTTGTAGATTTTTCCCTTTCATCACTTTAAATTTGTCCTGCCACTCCCTTCTGGCTTGTAGAGTTTCTGCTGAAAGATCAGCTGTTAACCTTATGGTGATTCCCTTGTATGTTACTTGTTGTTTTTCCCTTGCTGCTTTTAATATTTTTTCTTTGTATTTAATTTTTGACAGTTTGATTAATATGTGTCTTGAGGTGTTTCTCCTTGGATTTATCCTGTATGTGACTCTCTGTGCTTCCTCTACTTGACATTTCCTTTCCCATATTGAGGAAGTTTTCACTCTAATCTCTTCAAATATTGTCTCAGTCTCTTTCTTTTTCTCTTCTTCTGGGTCCCCTATAATTCTGATGTTGGTGCGTTTAATGTTGTCCCAGTGGTCTCTGAAACTGTCCTCAATTCTTTTCAACATTTTTTCATTATTCTGCTCTGTGGTAGTTATTTCCACTATTTTATCTTCCAGGTCACTTATACATTCTTTTCCCTCAGTATTCTGCTATTGATTCCTTCTAGAGAATTTTTCATTTCATTTGTTGTGTTGTTCATCATTATTTGTTGGCTATTTAGTTCTTCTAGGTCCTTAAACGTTTCTTCTATTTTCTCCTTTCTGTTTCAAAGATTTGGGGTCATCTTTAGTATCATTACTCTGAATTATTTTTCAGGTAGACTGCCTATTTAGTCTTTATTTGTTTGGTCTGGTGGGTTTTTACTTTGCTCCTTCATCTGCTGTGTGTTTCTCTGTCTTCTCATTTTGCTTAAGTTACTGTGTTTGGGGTATCTTTTTCACAGCCTGCAGGTTCGTAGTTCCCGTTGTTTTTGGTGTCTGCCCCCAGTGGCTAAAATTTGTTCAGTGGATTGTGTAGGCTTCCTGGTGGAGGGGACCAGTGCCTGTATTTTGGTGGATGAGCCTGGAATTTGCCTTTCTGGTGGGTAGGAATGCATCTGGTGGTGTGTTTTGCCGTGTCTTTGACCTTATTATGATTTTAGGCAGCCTCTCTGTTAGTGGGTTGGCTTGTGCTCCTGTCTTGCTAGTTGTTTGGCAAGGATGTCCAGCCATGTCGCTTGCTGGTCATTGAGTGGAGCTGGGTCTTAGCTTTGAGATGGAGATCTCTGGGATAGGTTTTTCCATTTGAAGTTACAGAGAGCGAGAAGGTGTCTGGTGGACCAATGTCATGAACTCTGCTCTTCCACCTCAGATCTACATTCCTGACACCTGCCGGAGCACCAAGACCCTTTCAGACCCATGTCTCAGAAGAAATGTGTAAAAAATGGAAGAAAGAAAGAAAATATAAAGTAAAATAAAGTTATTAATATCAAAAACAATTATTAAAAATTTAACAATTAAAAAGTAATATAAAATAAAATAAAACAAGGAAAAATAGAGCAACCAAACCAAAAAATAAATCCACCAATGATAATAAGCACTAAAAACTATACCAAAAAAAAGGACAGACAGAACCCTAGGATAAATGGTAAAAGCAAAGCTATACAGACAAAATCACACAAAGAACCATACACATACACACTCACCAAAAGATAAATATATACATATATATATCGTTGCTCCCAACGTCCACCAGCTCAATTTTGGGATGATTCGTTGTCTATTCAGGTATTCTACAGATGCAGGGTACCTCAAGTTGATTGTGGAGATTTAATTCACTGCTCTTGAAGCTGCTGGGAGAGATTTCCCTTTCTCTTCTTTGTTTGCACATCTCCTGGGGTTCAGCTTTGGATTTGGCCCCTTCTCTGCATTTAGGTCACCTGAGGGCATCTGTTCTTCGCTTAGACAAGGCAGGGTTAAAGTAGCTGCTGATTAGGGGGCTCTGGCTCATTCAGGCCAGGGGGATGGTGGGGTACATAGTGCAGAGCAAGCCTGTGGTGGCAGAGGTCGACGTGACATTGCACCAGCCTGAAGTGCACTGTGTGTTCTCCCATGGAAGTTTTCCCTCCATCACAGGACCCTGGAAGTGGAGGGCTGCACAGGCTCCCAGGAGGGGAACTGTGGATAGTGACCTGTGCTTACACACAGGCTTCTCAGTGGCTGCAGCAGCAGCCTTAACATTTCATGCCTGTTTCCGGTGTCCCTGCTGATAGCCACCTCTTGCACCTGTCTCTGAAGCTCGTTTAAACAGTTTTCTGAATCTCTTCTCTGTGTGCACCCCGAAACAATGATCTCTTGCCTCTTAGGCAGGTCCAGAGATTTTCCCAGACTCCCTCCTGGCTAGCTGTGGTGCATTATCCCCCTTCCCATCCTCTCCTTGGGATCTGACATCCGAAGCCTGAGCCTCAGCTCCCATCCCCCACCTTCCCTGGCGGGTGAGCAGACATGCCTCTCAGATTGGTGAGTGCTGGTCAGCACCAATCCTCTGTGCAGAGATCTCTCTGCTTTGCCCTCTGCACCCCTGTTGCTGTGCTCTCCTCCGTGGCTCCAAAACATTCCCCCTGCCACCCCCTGTGTCTGCAAGTGAAGTTGCTTCCTAGTGTGTGGAATCTTTTCCTTCTTCACAGCTCCCTCCCTGAAGTGCAGTTCCCATCCCTATTCTTTTGTCTCTGTTTTTTCTTTTTTCTTTTGCCCTACCCAGGTACGTGGGGAGTTTCTTGCCTTTTGGGAAGTCTGAGGTCTTCTGCCAACTTTCAGTAGGTGTTCTGTAGAGTTTTTCAACATGTAGATGTATTTCTGATGTATTTGTGTGAAGGAAGGTGATCTCCACTTCTTACTCTTCTGCCATCTTGAAGGTCTCCTAGATTTGTTGATATAATTCCATCTGACAGTAACCAAGGAGCATCAGAAAATGTTTTGGCATGAAGCACATTTGCCATGATGTCTGACCTCCCATCGTACCCACCAAAAGTGAAAACTATATTTACCTCCAGATGTTTATCCCATTCTGAATGATGCTGCATTTTAACATGATCTTGTCCTATGTCTTCTCTGTTACCTGTTCTACTTCAACACAAAAACACAAAATCACAAGTTCTTTCACAAGTCCGAAAGTAAACTCTCAACATTCTTTGGGAGTCTCCATACAAAACACAATAGAGGCAACATCCCAGGAGAATGGCAAAAAACTCAGTCCCTATATTCATATATAATCTCATATATAAATAACTTTACATATAATTATATATATAATTTTTCTTCTTTAGAAGAGAGAAGAGAGGAAAGGTATGGATTTCAGGGCATTGGATACTTTAATTTTTGAGCCCCTATGAACTGAGAGATTAGAGAAGAAAGAAACAAGAATGTAAGAATATATTTAACAAGTAATATGGTAAATGTTGAAAGAACTTTGAAGGCTCTGCAGCTTTGGGCTGTCCTGGTAGATGAATGATAAAGTATTGGAGGGAGGGTGTAGCATGGTATGGGGATGAGGTCCTGTGTGCAAAGGGGGAGGATACTAATAAACAGGGTAATGTGCACTGTAAGTAACGTAACCATGTGCTTATTTCTACTGACAGAATAGTGGAGCCTCAAGACATTCAGTATACACACACCCACGAGTAAAGAAACAAGGATGCTCCTATAACATTGGTCCAGGGAAGAAACTATGGGCGAAACATATTTATGCTTATATTAACAAAAATAGTATGTTAATATACATTTTAATCTCCCTTTTATATCTAGATAATGTATTAATATTTTCTAGGACTGTAAAATTCTATCATAGGCATAGCAAATTTAACAAATTCCTGTACTATTTTATGATAAAACCCTTCAACAACTATAATTCAATAGCAAAACAACAACAAAACAAAACCTACCAAAAAATCCAATTATAAAATGGGCAGAGAATCTGAACAGACATTTTTCCAAAGAAGACATACAGGTGGCCAACAGGTATATGAAAAGGTGCTCAACATCTCTCATCATTAGGGAAATGGAAATCAAAACCACAATGAGATATCTCATCACACTTGTTAGAATGGTTATTATCAAAAAGACAAGAAATGAAAGGTGTTAGTGAGGGTGTGGAGAAAAGGGAAAGCTTGTCCTCTGTTGGTGGGAATGTAAACTGGTGCAACCACCATGAAAAACAGTATGGAGTTTACTCAAAAAAATAAAAATAGAACCAATATATGATGCAGTAATTCAACTTCTGGGTATTTCTCTGAAGGAAATATAAACACTAACTCAAAAAGAAATATGCATCACATGTTTAATGCAGAATTATTTACAATAGCCAATATATAAAAGCAACCATAGATCAATGAAAGGATAAGGAAAATGTGGTATAAATGCAGGCATACTTACCTAGGAGATATTGCAGGTTCAGTTCCAGACAACCACGATAAAGGGAATACTGCAATGAAGCAAGTCACACAAAATTTTTGGTTTTCCAATGCATATAAATGTTATGCTTACATTATACCATAGTCTATTAAGTGTGCAATAGCATTATATTTTTAAAATGTACATACCTAAATTAAAATATATATATTGTACTGCTAAAAATGCTAAACATCATCTGTGTCTTCAGCAAGTCATAATCTTTTTGTTAGTGGAGAGTCTTGCTTTGATGCTGATGGCTGCTGACTGATTAGGATGGTGATTGCTGAAGGTTGGGGTGGCTGTGGCAATTTCTTAAAACAAGACAAAGTTAAAGTTTGTCACTTCATTTGACTCTTTCTTTCATAAATGATTTCTCTGTAGCATGCAATTCTGTTTGATAGCATTTTATCTACAGTAGAACTTCTTTCAAAATTAGAGTCAATCTTCCCAAAACCTGCCACTGCTTTATTGACTAAGTTTATGTAATATTCCAAATTCTTTATTGCCATTTCAACAATCTTCACAGCATTTTTACCAGGAGTAAATTCCATCTCAAGAAACCACTTTTTTTGCTCATCCATAATAAGCAACTCCTCATTCATTAAAGTTTTATCATGAGATTGTAGTAATTCAGGCATTATCTTCAGGCTGCCCTTCTATTTCTAACGCTCTTGCTATTTCCACCACATCTGCAGTTACTTCCTCCACTGAAGTCTTGAACCCCACAAAGTCATCCATAAGGTTTAGTCAACTTCTTCCCAACTCCTGTAAATGTTCATATTTTGACCTTTTCCCATGAATCACAAATGTTCTTAATGGCATCTAGAATAGTAAATCCTTTCTGCAAAGTTTCCAATTAATTTTGCCCAGATCTATCAGAAGAATCACTATCTATGACAGATATAGACTTATGAAATGTATTGTTTAAACAGTAAGACTTGAAACTCAGAATTACTCCTCAATCCATGGGCTTCAGGTGATGTTGTGTCAGACATGAAATCAGCATGTGCAACTCATTGTACGTATGTATCAGAGCTCTTGGATAATCTAGTGTGCTGTAAATGAGCAATAATATTTTGAAAGGAATCTTTTTTCTGAGCACTAGGTCTCAACAGCAGGCTTAAAATATTCAATAAACTACGCTGTAAACAGATGTGCTATCATACAGGATTTGTTTTTAAATTTATAAATCACAGGTAGAGCACATTTAACATAATTCTTAAGGGCTATTGGATTTTCAGAAAGGTAAATGAGCATTGGCTTCAGCTTAAAATCATCAGCTGCATTATTCGCTAACTAGTGGGTCAGCCTGTCCCTTGAGGCTTTGAAACCAGACATTGACTTCTCTCTAGCTATAAAAATCCTAGATAGCATCTTCTTCCATGTAAAACTGTAGCTTCTACATCATCACTCGCAGCTTCATCTTGCACTTTTATGTTACAGAGATGGCTTCTTTCCTTAAAGTTTATGAACCAACCTCTGCTAGCTTCAAACTTTTCTTTGGCAGCTTCCTCACCTCAGCCTTTACAGAATCAAAGAAAGTGAAGGCCTTTCTCTGAACTAGGCTTTGGTCTAAGGAAATGTGGTGACTAGTTTGATCTTCTATCCACACCACTCAAACTTTTTCCATATCAGTAATGTCTGTTTGCCTTTCTAATCATTTGTGTGTTCACTGAAGTAGCACTTTTAATTCCCTTCAAGAACTATTTTTTTTTTCTATTGACAACTTGGCTAACTCATGCAAAACACCTAGTTTTTGGTCTGTTTTTGAAATGCCTTCATTAATAAGCTTAAACATTTCTCACCTTTGATTTAAAGTGAGAGACATGCAACTCTTCCTTTCACCTGAACACTTAGAGGATATTGTAGGGTTATTAACTGACCTAATTTCAATATTGTTGTGTCCCAAGGAGAGGGAGAGAGATGAGTGAATGGGTGGTGAGCGGAGCAGTCAGAACACACAAAATATTTATCAATTGATTTAGTCATCTTATGTGTGTGTGGTTCGTGGTACCCCCAAACAATTACAATAGTAACATCAAAGATCACTGATCACAGATCACCATAACAAATAAGAATGAAAAACTTTAAAATATTGCAAGAATTACCAAAATGTGATACAGAGACATGAAATGAACAAATTCTGTTGGAAAAATGGATCTGATAGAGTTGCTTGACGCACAAGCCTTCAATTTGTAAAAAATGCAATATCTGCAAAGCACAATAAGGCAAAGAACAATAAAACAAGGTATGCTTGTATAGAGTATTATTCAGTCATAAAAACAAAGGAAATATTTCCATTTGCATAATAATGAATGGAGCTTGAGGGCATTATACTAAATGAAATAGGTCAGACAGAGGAAGACAAATACTGTATGATCTCACTTAATTGTGGCATCTTAAAAAAAACGAATAGATACAGAAAACAGATTGGTGGTTGACAGAGGTGGGATGGGTGAAGGGGGTCAAAAGGTACAAACTTCCAGGTATAAAATAAATGTCAGGGGAATATAATGTACAGTATGGTAAATACAATTAATAATATTATATTGTATATTTGAAATTATACCAAGAGAGTAAATCTTAAATGTTTTCATCACACAAAAATGTAACTGTGTGGTGATCAATATTAACTAGACTTACTGTAATGATAATTTCACAATATATACAAATATTGAGCATTATGCTGTACAACTTAATGTTATATGTCAATTATATCTTAATTGAAAAACTCAACAAAGTAGGACTAGAAGGGAACTTCCATAACATGATAACAGGCATTGATGATAAACACATAGCTAACATACTTAATGAGAAAGACTGAAAGATTTCCCTCTAAGAACAGAAACAAGACAAGGATGTCTACTTTTGTTACTTTAATTCAACATTGTACTAGATAGTCTATCTAGAATAGTTATAAAAGTGAAATACTTAAAATGCAGTGAAACTATATCTATTTTCAGATAGCATGATCTTATACATAGAAAATCCTAAATAATTGACAAAAATTGAAAAGTATTAGTGCTGTTAGCTTGATTCAGCAAAGTTAAGGACACAAAATGAACATGCAATAATCTGTTGTATTTCTATACACTAGCAGTGAACAATACAGAAAACAATACAGAAAATAAAATTAGGAAAACAATTCCATTTACAATAACATGACAAAGATATAGTAATCAACACAGTGTGGTACTGGAGTAAGAATAGGCATATAGATCAATGGAATAAAATTGAGAGTCCAGAAATAAAACTCTATGTTTATTGTCAGCTGATTTTTGACAAGGCTGCCAAGACCATTCATTGATGGAAAGAATAGTATTCAGAAAATGTTGCTGGGACAACTTGGATCACATACAAAAACCTCAAAATGGATTGAAGACCTAAATGTAAGAGCTAAAACTATATATTTCTTAGAAGAAAGCATAAAATAAATTTTCATCATCTTGGATTTGAATTCTTATATATGATACTTGAAGCCCAAGTGACAACAGGAAAATAGATAAATTGGACTTCATCAAACTAAAAATTTCTGTGAATTCAAGGACAATAACAAGACAGGGAAAAACAAATCACAGAATGGGAGAAACTACTTGCAAAGTGTATCTGATGAAGTACTTGTATCTATCGATACAATCTATAAAGGACTCTTGCAACTCAATAATATAGAGACCCAGTCTAAGGCTGACAAATGTTCTGAATTGATATTTCTCCAAAGAAGATATAAAAATGACCAACAAGCACATGAAATAATTCTCAACATCAATAGCCATCAGGGAAATACAAATCAAAAGCAAAATGAAATATTTTATACTACTAGTATGGTAATAATAATAACAACAAAAATAGAAAACAACAAGTGTTGGGGAGGATGAGGTTAATGGCTAAGGGGGTCACTAATTTTTTAGTGAGGTTGGAATGGTAGTCTGTTATTTATCATATGTTAAATAAATTTTTTTAATAAAATTGTGTAGAAACCTGTATATAAATTTTAGTCTATGTTATAGAACAGCCATTTTCAATTATTTCCTGTCTAGAATTTCTTAGTCATTTTCCCCCATTTTACTGAGATACCATTGACATATAACATATAACATATAACATTGTGTAAGTTTAGGATGTACATGTTTATCATATATATATGTATGTATGTATCAAAATGATTACCACAATAACATTAGCTAATACCTCCATCCCCTCATATAGTTATCATTTCTTTTCTTTTGTGGTGAGAACATTTAAAATTAACTCTTTCAGCAATTATTATGCATATAATACAATTTTTTTAACATCTTTATTGGAGTATAATTGCTTTACAATGGTGTGTTAGTTTCTGCTTTATAACAAAGTGAATCAGTTATACATATACATATGTCCCCATATCTCTTCCCTATTGCATCTCCCTCCCTCCCATCCTCCCTAGCCCACCCCTCTAAGTGGTCACAAAGCACCAAGCTGATCTCCCTGTGCTATGCAGCTGCTTCCCACTAGCTATCTATTTTACACTTGGTAGTGTATATATGTACAGGCCACTCTCTCACTTTGTCCCAGCTTACCCTTCCCCCTTCCCGTATCCTCAAGTCAATTCTCTAGTAGGTCTGAGGCTTTATTCCTGTCTTGCACCTAGGTTTTTCATGACCATTATTTTTCTTTTTTTTTTTAAGATTCCTTATATATGTGTTAGCATACAGTATTTGTTTTTCTCTTTCTGACTTACTTCACTCTGTATGACAGATTCTAGGTCCATCCACCTCACTACAAATAACTCAATTTCATTTCTTTTTATGGTTGAGTAATATTCCATTGTATATATGTGTCACATCTTCTTTATCCATTCATCTGTTGATGGACACAGGTTAATAGCTATAATCACCATGACATACACTAGGCCCCCAGAGTTTCCAATCTTATAACTGAAAGTTTGTACCATTTCAAAAATTATCTCCCCATTTACCTGGCTCCCAGCCCCTGGTAACCACCACTCAACTCTTTATCAGAGTTCAGCTTTTGTAGATTCTACATACAAGTGAAATCATGCAGTATTTGACTTTCTCTATCTGTTTAATTCAAAGCATTCATGTACAATTGAAAACCACTATATATTAATTTAAAAGAGAATAAATAAAAACTCCAATAAGAGCATTTTTATTTATCTTTGAAAAGGTATACTATTAAATTTATAGTAACATTTTATTTTGAATTTATTATAGATTCATAGGAATTTGCAAATACAGTATAGACTGGTCTTATGTACTCTTTACCAAGTTGCTCCCAATGATTATGTCTTATCTAGCTGTAGTACAATATTAAATTAGGAAGTTAAAATTGGGACAATATGTGTGTATGTGCATAATTCTATGCCATTTTTGACATGTGTAAATGGATGTAACCTCCATCACAATCAAGAGACTGAACTATACTATATTTTTTTAAAATCTCCTTTTGCTACACCTTAATAGTCACACCAACTTGATTCTCCCCCTGCCCCCATATTCCCAACTTCTGACAAACATTAAATTTCTTCTATCACTATGATTTTGTAAATTTGAACATGTTATATATATACCACGTTAGTATTTTCTTTTTTTCTTCAGCATAATGCCCTTGAGAAACATCCAAGTGGTTCATTTATAAATAGCTTGTTCTTCAACCACAGAAGCAACAAAAACCCAATTGAAAAATGGGCAGAAGACCTAAATAGGCATTTCTCCAAAGAAGACATACAGATGGCCAACAGGCATATGAAAAGATCCTCAACTTTGCATAATTATTAGAGAAATGCAGATCAAAACTACAATGACATACCACCTCACACCAGTCAGAATGGCCATCATTCAAAAGTCTACAAATAACAAATGCTGGAAAGGTTGTGGAGAAAAGGGAACCCTCCTACACTGTTGGTGGGAATGTAAGTTGGTGCAGCCACCATGAAAAAGAGTATGGAGGTTCCTCAGAAAACTAAAAATAGAATTACTATATGATCCAGCAATTCCACTCCTGGGCATATATCCAGAAAAAAAATGATAATTCAAAAAGATGCATGCACCCCTATTTTCATAGCAGCACTATATGCAATAGCCAAGACATGGAAACAACTTAAATATCCATTGACAAATGAACTGGTAAAAAAATGTGGTACATATATATAATGGAATACTACTCAGCCATAAAAAATGAAATAATGTCATCTGCAGCAACATGGATGCAACTAGAGATTATCATTCTAAGTGAAGTCAGAAAGAGAAAGACAAATACCATATATCACTTATATATGGAATCTAAAATATGACACAAGTGAACCTATCTATGAAACAGAAACAGATGCACAAACATAGAGAACAGACTGGTGGTTGCCAAGGGAGAGGGGTTTGGGAAAGGCATGGAGTGGGAGGTTACAGTTAGGAGATGTAAGCTTTTATATGTAGAATGAATAAACAGCAAGGTCCTACTGTATAGCACCAAGAGATATATTCAATATCCTGTGATAAACCATAATGGAAAAGAATATAAAAAATGTATATATAAGTATAACTGAATCACTTTGCTGTACAGCAGTAATTAACACATTATAATCAACTATACTTTAATTTTAAAAAATAGTTCTTTTTTTTGGCGTTCCATACTATGAGGGTACCATTCTTTAACCATTAATTTATTGTAGGACGTATGTGTTGTTAACAGTTTTTCACTGTTATAAATAAGTCTGCTGTGAACATTTGCATACAGTTATTTGTGTAGGTATAAATTTTTATTTTTCTGGAATAAATGTACAAGAGTGCAATCACTGGGTTGTATAAGTTTATGCTTACTTTTTTGCCTTTTTTAAAAATTTATTTTTTTACTGCATGAAAGATTCTTTAAATTCTATAGTGCTTTACAATTTTCAAAAGTTTTACACAGATTTCACATATGTAATCCCATAATAACCCTTTTTAAAATTCTCTACCCCTATATTGCCCCTCCCCCTTTTGTTCTCCCCACTGGTAACCACTAGTTTCATCTCTATATCTGTGAGTGTGTTTCTTTTTCACTATAATCAATAGTTTATTGTAATTTTTAGATTCCACATATAAGTAATATCATACAGTCCTTGTATTTCTCTGTGTTACTTATTTCACTTAGCTTAAAGCCCTCCAAGTCCATCAATCCTTCTGCAAATGGCAAAATTTCATTCTTTTCTTTGGCTGATTAGTATTCCATTGTGTATATATACCACATCTTCTTTATCCAGTCATGCACTGATCAACACTTAGGTTGCTTCCATACCTTGGCAAATGTAAATAATGCTGCTATGAACATTGGGGTGCATATATCTTTTCAAATTTGTGTTTTTGTTTCTTTTGGATATATACCTAGGATTGGAATTGCTGAGTCATATGGTAGTTTTATTTTTAGTTTTTTCTTTTTCCTAACATCTTTATTGGAGTATAGTTGCTTTACAATGGTGTGCTAGTTTCTGATGTATAACAAAGTGAATTAGCTATACATGTACATATATCCCCATATCTCCTCCCTTTTGCATCTCCCTCTCACCCTCCCTATACGCCCCCTCTAGGTGGACAGAAAGCACTAAGCTGATCTCCCTGTGCTATATGGCTTCTTCCCACTAGCTATCTATTTTACATTTGGTAGTGTATATATGTCCATGTGAGAGAGTGGTATTTTTAGTTTATTGAGAAACTTCCATACGGTTTACCACAGTGTCTGCACCAATTTATATCCCCACCAACAGTGTATGAGGGTTCACTTTTCTCCACATACTCACCAAAATTTGTTATTTGTGTTCTTTTTGATGACAGTCATTCTGATCAGTGTGAGGTGATATCTCATTGTGACTTTAATTTGAATTTCCATAATACAAAGCTACAGTAATCAAAATAGTATAGTGCTGGCACAAAAACAGACACTTAGATCAATGGAGCAGAATAGAGAGCCGAGAAATATACCCACACACTTATGGTCAACTAATCTACAATAAAGTAGGCAAGGATAAAGGCAGTCTCTTCAATAAGTTGTGCTGGGAAAACTGGACAGCTACATCTAAAAGAATGAAATTAGAACATTCTCTAACACTATATACAAAAAGAAACTCAAAATGGATTAAAGATCTAAATGTAAGACCGGTTAATATAAAACTAGAGGAAAACATAGGTGGAATGCTCATCGAAATAAATCGTAGCAATATATTTTTGGATCTGTCTCCTAAAGCAAAGGAAACAAAAGCAAAAATAAACAAATGGCCTCTAATTAAACTTAAGAACTTTTGCACAGCAAAGAAAACCAATGAAAAGACAACCTACAGAATGGTAGAATATATTTGCAAATGATATGACAGATAAGGCATTAATACAACATATAATATATAATAAACTCATACAACTCAACATCAAAAAAACAAACAACCTTGGAGCTTCCCTGGTGGCGCAGTGGTTGAGAATCCACCTGCCAATGCAGGGGACACGGGTTCGTGCCCTGGTCTGGGAAGATCCCACATGCCGCGGAGCGCCTAGGCCCATGAACCATGGCCGCTGAGCCTGCGCGTCTGGAGCCTATGCTCTGCAATGGGAGAGGCCACAACAGTGAGAGGCCCGCATACCGCAAAAAAAAAAAAAAACAAACAAAACACAAAAAACAAAAAAGCAACCTTATTAAAAGTGGGCAGAAAAGCTGAATAGACATTTTTCCAAAGAGGAAATGCAGATGGCCAACAGGCACATGAATAGATGCTCAACCTCATATGTTTAGTTTTCAAACTAATAGACAAACTGTTTTCCAAAATGGCTGTACCATTTTATTTTATTTTTATATTGAAGTATAGTTGATTTACACTGTTAATTAGTTTCAGGTATACAAAATAGTAATTAAATATTTGTATAGATTATACTCCAGTTACTATAAAATATTTATTATATTCACTGTACTGTACGTTACATAGAGTAAGAGCTTTGTATCATTTATTTTCTACTTAGTAGATTGTACCACTTCACCCATTCCCCTACTTTGCCCTTCCACCTATACCTCTCCCTTCTGATAACCCCTAGGTTGTTTCGTGTCTAAGAGTCTGTTTCTATTTTGTTATATTCACTGGTTTCTTTTATTTTTAAAATTCCACATATAAGAGAAAACATACAGTATTTTTCTTCCCTTGTCAAAATTACTTCACTAAGTTTAATACTTTCTGTATCCTTCCATGTGGTCCCAAATAGTGAAAAATTTATTTTTTATAGCCCTGTAATATTCCATTGTGTGTGCGTGTGTTTGTGTGTATCACACATCTTCTTTATTCATTCATCTGTTGATGGATACTTACGTTGCTTCCATATCTCAGCTATTGTAAATAGTGCTGCTACGAACATTGGGGTGCATATGTCTTTTAAATTTCAGTGTTTTGTTTTTTGCTTTTTGTTTTTTGGATATACACCCAGGAGCGGAATTGCTGAATCATATGGTAGTTCTATTTTTAGTTTTTTTGAGGAGCCTCCATATTGTTTTCCATGTTGGCTGTACCAATTTACATTCCCACCAGCAGTGAACTGGGGTTAACTTTTCTCCACATCTTCACCTACATTTATTATTTGTTCTGTTTTTGACAAGAGCCATTTTCCCAGGTGAGAGATGATATCTCATTGTGATTTTTATTTGCATTTCCCTAATGCTTGGTGATTTTGAACATTATTTTATTTGTCTGTTGGCCATCTGTGTGTCTTCTTTGGGAAAAAAAATCTATTCACTTCTCCCACCTATTTTTAAAATTAGCTTGCTTGCTTTTTAATATTGAGTTGTGTGAGTTCTTTATATAATTTGGATATTAACCCTTTATCAGACATATCATTTGCAAATATTTTCTTACATTCAGTAGGCTGCCTTTTCATTTTGTCGATGATTTCCTTTGCTTTGCAAAAGCTTTTAAGATTAATTAAGTCCCATTTTTAAATTTTTACTTTTCATTCCTTTGCTTGAGGAGACAGATCCAGAAAAGCTACTGCTAAGATTTATGTCAAAGCCTGATCTGCCGATGTTTTCTTCAGGAATTTTATGGTTTATGGTATTTCATTTAGGTCTTTAATCCATTTTAAGATTATGTGAGAAAACATTCTAATTTCATTCTGTTGTATGCAGCTGCCCAGATTTCCCAATACCATTTACTGAAGAGACTCTCTTTTCCTCACTGTATATTTTTCCTCCCTTGACAAAGATTAATTGAGCAAATGTGCATGGGTTTATTTCTGTGCTCTCTATTCTGTTCCAGTGATCTATGTGTCTGTTTTTGTGCCAGTAACACCCTGCTTTGATTATTGTGGCTTTGTGGTATAGTCTGAAGTCAGGGAGTGTATATCTCTAGCTTTGTTCTTTTTTCCCAAGACTGCATTGGCTCTTGGGGGTTTTATGTGGTTCCATACAAATTTTAGGATTGACTGTTCTAGTTCTGTTAAAAATGTTATGGGTATTTTGACAGGGATTATCTTGAATCTGTAGATTGCTTTGGGTTATATAAACATTTTACCAATATTAATTCTTCCAATCCATGAACACAGGATAATTTTCCATTTATTTGAACCATTTCAATTTCATTCATCAATGTCTTATAATTTTCAGAGTACAGGTCTTTCATCCCCTTGATTAAGTTTATTTCTAGGTATTTTATTCTTTTTGATGTGATTTTGAATGGGATTGATTTCTTGCTTTCTATTTTTGATAGTTCATTTGTGTACAGAAAAGCAACAGATTTATGTATATTATTCCTGTGTCCTGGGTTTTCTATATATAGTATTATATCACCTGCATATAGTGACAGATTCACAACTTCCCTTCTAATTTTGATGCCTTTTATTTCTTTTCCTAGTCTGATTGCTGTGACTAGGACTTCCAGTATTATGTTAAATAGCAATGGTGGGAATGTGCCTCCTTGTCTTGTTTTTGATTTTAGAGGAAAATCTTTCAGTTTTTCACAATTGAGTATGTTGGTAGCTATAAGTTTGTCATAAATGTCTGTTATGATATTGAGGTATGTTCCCTCTTTACCAATTTGTTGAGAGTTTTTATTATGAAATAGTGTTAAATTTTGTCAAAAGCTTTTTCTGCATCTCTTGGAATGATCATTTGATTTTTATTTTTTGTTTTCTTAATGTGCATATAACATTCATTGATTTGGTATATTGAACTATCCTTGCATCTCTTGAATAAGTCCCACTTGATCATAGTGTATCATCATTTTATATGTTGTTGAATTCAGTTTTCTAATATTTTGTTGAGGATTTTTGCACCTATATTCATCAAAGATATTGATCTATAATTTTCTTTCTCTGTAGTCTATTTTTCTCATTTTGGTATCAAGGTAATGGGGTCTCATATAATTAATTTGGGGTGTCCCCACCTCTTTAGTTTTTTGGAATAGTTTGAGAAGGATGGGTATTTACTCTTCTTTATATGTTTATTCTGTTATTTTTGGTTGGAATGTCCTATTGATATCTATTAAGTTCAACTTTTCTAATGCATATTTAAGGCCACAGCTTCCTTATTGATTTTTATATCTGGATAATCTGTCCATTGATGTAAGTGGGGTATTAGAATCCTCTACTATTGTTGTATTATTGTCAATTTCTCCTTTATGTCTGTTGATATTTGCTTTATGCCTGTTGATGTTTGTTTATTTATTTAGATATCCTTGTATTAGTTTTATATATGTTACGAATGTTGTATCCTCTTCTTGTACTGATTCCTTTATCATTGTATAATGCCTTTCTTTGTCCTTTCTTATAGACTTTGTTTCAGAGTCTACTTTGTCTGATATGAGTATTGCTACCCAAGCTTTTTTTCATTTCCATTTGTATGGAATATCTTTTTCCTTCACTTCACTTTCAGTATGTGTGTCTCTTTAGCTCTGAAATGAGTCTTTTATAGGCAGCATACAGATGGGTATTGTTTCTTAATCCAATCAGCAACCCTCTGTCTTTTGATTTAATTCATTGAATTTTAAAGTGATTATTGATTGTTGACTACCTATTGCCCTTTTGTTACTTGTTTTTTGTTTGCTTTGTAGTTCTCTATTTTCTTCTTCTTTTAGTCTCTTCCTTTGTGGTTTGAATTTTTTTAGTGTTATATTTGTGTTCCTTTTGCTCTAGTTTTTGCATATTTTGTAGTTTTTTGATTTGTGGTAACCATGTTCTTCATATATGTTGACTTATAACCATATCTACTTGTTTTAAACTGATAGTTATTTGAGTACAAACACATTCTAAAAACTCTACATTTTTTACTGCCCTCGCCCAAATATTTTGTTTTTGATGTTATATTTTACAACTTCTTGTCTATTTCTTAACTGTTTATTGTGGCTATAGTTGATTTTACAATTTTTGTCTTTTAACTTTTGTACTAGCTTATTTAAGTGGTTGACCATAGCCTTTACAATATGTGTGCCTTTACAGTTGGGATTTTTCTTTCCTCTAATTTCTTATTTCTTGCTGTGGCATTTTTTTCACCTAAAGAAGATCATTTAACACTTCTTGTAAGTTTGTTTTAGTATTGATGAATTCTTTTAGTTTTTGCTTGCCTGAAAACTCTATCTCTCCTTCAATTTTGAATGATAACCTTGTTGGGTAAAGTATCTTGAGTTGTAGCTTCTTTATTTTCAGCAGTTCAAATATATTATGCTGCTCCCTTCTGAACTGCAAAGTTTCTGCTGTAAAATCATCTGATAACTTTATGATGGTTCCCTTGTTTGTGCCTTTAAAATTCTCTTATTATTTTTAACTTTTGCAATTTTAATTATGGTATGTCTTGGTGTGGGTCTCTTTGGTTTCATCTTGTATGGAACTCTGTGTTTGTCGTACCTGTATATCTGTTTCCTACTTCAGGTTTGGGAAGTTTTCAGCCATAATTTCATTAAATACATTTCCAGCCCTTTCCTCTCTCCCTTCTCCTTCTTTGATTCCTGTAATGTCAATGTTAGTACACTTGATTTTGTACTGGTGGTCCCATAAACCATTCTTATCTTTATAAAGTTTTTTTTGCTATTTTGATTGGGTGATTTCCATTATTCTATCTTCAAGATTGCTTTTACATTCTTTGTATCACCTATTCTCTTAATTACCTCTAGTGTATTTTTCATTTCAGTTTTTGTATTCTTCAGCATGACTCGTTCTTTTTTATATTTTCTAGTTGTCAAAATTCTCACTGTATTCATCTATTCTTTTCCCTTGTTCAGTTAACATTATTATTACTATGTCTTTGAGTTCTTTAGCAGATAAATTATCTCTATTTCATTAGGGTTTTTTCATGTTTTTTCCTTGTTCTTTCTTTTGAAACATTCCTCTGTTTTCCCATTTTTTAAACTTTATGTGTCTCTATGTAATAAGGTGGTATAGTTACTTATTCCAATATTTAAGTTTTGTCCTTGTGTGGGAGCATCACTTTGCAGTATGCCTATACCCAATGTCTTTGGTGGGAGAGCTGAATCTGTAGTGAGCATGGGCTGTGTCTTCCACCAGGGTGTGCTGGCAGCCACTGCCTTCTTGGGAGGTAGGGCTGGAGTTGGATATGCTGGAACCAGATCTAGGTGCAAACCAGGGCTTCTTCTATGCTCTTTGGCTATCACTGACTTATTAGGGTGGGGGTTGGGAGCCAAGGGACTGGAGCAAGAGCCCTGAAGGAGCTGGGTTTCTCCTGGGTGTGATGGCAGCCTCCACCTTGGTTTGGTACATGGCCAAGTCTTGAGGACTTACAGTTTCACTTCTGTGCTCATTTCACTTTTTCCTCTAGTGTTTGCACCTTGGTTAGTGGCTGGGTTGGGGCCAGAGTGGTTGTTGGTACACTACTGAGCTGATTCTTCTCCTGCAGGTTATGTTGGTCTCTGCCATGCAGCTAGTTTTGCTTCTCCTAAGTGTGGGCAGGGATAGATGTGCTATCCATGGCTGCCTCTCTACTTATCTGATGCAGGGTGAGGTCTGATCTGGCTCTGTTCCCCTAGCTGTGTGCACTCTCTTAAGCAATGGCAGCCTCCACCCTAGTGGAGAACACTGCCATAGAAAATAAGGCTGGAGCAGGTGCCTGGTGTGGACTGGGGGGCATGCTGGGACTATCCTGGCAAGCTGACCCAGGAAGTTTTCAATCTTCTGCTTTCCTGTCATGACCAGGAGAAAGCAAATCTGTGTACATGCTCTTCAAGAGCAGTCTCTGTCTCTCATAGCTCTCTATTATGCCCTACTTCTTTTCAAACCAGCTAAGGGGGCTCAGCTTCTCAGTGTCAGACCCCAGGGCTGAGGTTCCTAATATGTGGCTTAAACCCCTCACTTCTCAGGGAGGATCCCCGAGGCTGTGATATCCCCCTCTTTTTCTGTGTCCCTCACTAGGGGTGAAGGTCCTGACCAGGTCACTTCTCTTCCCTTCTTAGCCAACTCCTTATTGATCATTCTTTACAGGCTTGGCTGTAGAAAAACTGTTCTGCTAGTCCCCAGGTTGATTTCAGCAAGAGTTGCTCTATACGTAGTTGTGGTTTTCATGTGCTTGTGAGGTGAGGTAAGCCCAGCATCTTCCTATTCTGCCATCTTGATCTCCTTCCCCACCCAAAATGGCTGTACTATTTTACATTCCTATCAGCAATATATGAAAGACTAAGTTTTTTCACATCTTCAACAGTCTTTTGCTACTGTCACTATTATTTATTTTAGCCATTCTTATAGTTATGTGGTGATATCACATTGTGTTCTTAATTTGCATTTCCCTGATGGCTAGTGACTTTGAACATGTTTTCATATTCTTTCTTGACATCGGTGCATCCTCTGCAGTAAAATGTCTTTTCACATTGTTTGCCCATTTTTAAATTTGATAGTTTGTTATTTTACTTTTGAATTTTGTGCATTTTTGCATATGCTACATATGAATACTTTTTCAGATATGTGTATTGTAAATATTTTTTCCTTATGGGTAGCTTATCTTTTTATCTTCTTAACAGGGTGTTTCACAAAAGTGTTTAATTTTGATGAATTCCAATTTAATGATATTTTAATTGATGGATCATATTTTTGGTGTCATGTCTAAGAACTCTTCATCAAGATCTAGGTCCTTAAGATTTTTCTTCTATGTGTTCTTTAAAAAGATTTTTAGTTTTCATTTTACATTTAAAATTTTGATATATTTTGAATTAATTTTTTTAGAAAATGTGAGATTTAAGTCAGGTTCATTTTCTTGCCTATAGATATCTAATTACTCTAGAATCCTTTCCTAGAATGGAAACCATATTTTTCCTCCATTTAATTGCTTTAATACTTTTTTTCAAAAATCATTTGATTGTACATGTGTGGACCTATTTGGAGGTTCTCTATTCTTTTTTAGTTATCCCTCTGTCACTATCATACTGTCTTTGTTGATGTAGCTATATAGTACATCTTGAAATGAGGTACAGTGATTCCTAACATTTCATTATTTTTCAAAATTGTCTTAGCTATTACAGTTTATTTGCCTTTCCCCAAAATTTTATAATTGTCTTATATATGTCTACAGAAAAGTTGCTTGAATTTTTATAGGAATTGCACTAAAACAATATATAAATTTTAGGCAAATTGTTATTTTTACTAATTGATTCTTCTGATCCATGAACAGTCTATCTCTCCATTTATTTAGATACTTTTAAATTTCTTTCATTAGCATTTTTAGTCTTCAACATAGAGATTCTGTATATGTTTTGCTTCAATTTTCTTACATTTGACAAGGCTTGTATTGTAAGCTTAAACTATAATCTATCCTGGAGAATGTTGCCTGTGTGCTTGAGAAGAATGTTTATTCTGCTTCCTGGATAGATTGTTCCATATATGTCTGTTAGGTCCATTTGGAAAAGTTTAATTCAAATCCAATATTTTGGTATTGATTTCCTGTCTGGATGATCTATTCATTGTTGGAAATAGGATATTGAAGTCCCCTATTATTATTGTATTGTTGCAATTTTTCCCTTCAGATCTGTTAAAATTTGCCTAATATATTTAGATGCTCCAGTGTTGGGTGGATATATATTTACAATTGCTATATCCTTTTTGATAAATTGACCCTTTTATCATTATATAATGATCCTCTTTGTCTCTTGTTCCTTTTTATGGCTTAAAGTCTATTTTGTCTGTTATAAGTACAGCTATCCCTTCTTCCTGCTCCCTTTTGTCTTTCACTTGCATAAGATTTATTTTTCTATCCTTTCACTTTGAGTCTGTGTGTGCTCTTAAATCTGCAATGAGTCTTTTGTAGTCAGCATATAGTTGTATCTTGTTTTGTTTTTCAATCCATTCAGCTACTCTATGCCTTTTTATTGGAGAATTTAATCCACCTACATTTAAATTAATTATTAATAGAGAATACATTAATACTACAGCCACTTTTTAAATTGTTTTCTGACTGTTTTATAGTTTCTTTGTTCCTTTTTTTCTCTCTTGACATCTTTCTATGTAAATTAACAAATTTCTGTAGTGGTGTACTTTGATTTCATTTTCTTTATGTTACATGTATTTACAATAGTTTTTGTTTTGTGGTTACCCTGAGGCTTACTTGAGACATCTAATAGCTATAAAAGTCTATCAAGCATATAACAACTTAACTTCTATTGTATACAATATATTTACCCTTTCACTTTCCCTACATATTTTATATTTTGGATGTCACACTTTACATCTCTTTATATTGTGTAACCATCAACAAATTATTATACATATAGCTATCTATTTTAATACTTTTGTAATTTAAACTTAACTAGAGTTAAGAGAATAACTCATCACTATTTTAGAATATTCTGAATCTGACTAAATACTTGCCTTTACTAGTATTTTGTATATTTTCATATGTTTTCATGTTACTAGCTAGTGTCATTTATTTCAGCTTGAAGAACTCCTTTGGCATTTCTTCTAAGATATGCCTAGTGGTGATAAACTCCCTCAGTCTTGTTTGTTTGGGAAAGTCTTTACCTTTCCTTCATTTCTAAAGGACAACTTTGCTGGGTAAAATATTCTTGGTTGGCAGTTATTTTCTTTCAGTACTTTGAATAAAACTTCCCACTTTTTCCTTGCCTGTAAGGTTTCTGCTGGAAAGTCTAATTGTATTTATATGGAAATTTCCATGTACAAGAAAAAAAATATATATATATATCTTGCTGCTTTTAAAATATTCTCTTTCTTTTTAGCTTTTGACAGTTTTATTATAATGTGTCTTGGAGAAGATTATTTTCTATTGGTGTGACCTATTAGCTTCATAAACATGGATGTCCAATATATGTCCCCATGTTTGGGAAGTTCTCAGGCATCATTTCTTTAAATAAACTCTTTACACCTTTCTCCCTCTCTTCTCCTTCTGATCCTCCACTTGTTTTCTTAATGGTGTCCCATAAGACCCATAGGCTTTTAAATTTATTTTTATTCTTTTTTTTTTTGCTCCTCTGACTGGATAATTTCAAATGAGCTGTCTTCAAGCTCACTGATTTGCTTTTCTGATTGTTCTAGCCTGTTAGTTGAAGCTCCCTATTGAATTCTTCTGTTCAGTCATTGTATTCTTTAGCTCCAAAATTTCTGTTTTTTAAAAATTTCTCAAAGCTGTGGCACATATATATACAATGGCATATTGCTTAGCTATAAAAAGGAATGGAATTGAGTTATCTGTAGTGAGGTGGATGAACCTAGAGTCTGTCATTCAGAGTAAAGAAAGTCAGAAAAAGAAAAACAAATACCATATTCTAACGTATATATATGGAACTTAAAAAAATGGTACTGATGAACCTAGTGGAAAGGCAGCAATAAAGACGCAGATGTAGAGAACGGACTTGAGGACATAGGGGTTGGAAGGGGAAGCTGGGATGAAGTGAAAGAGTAGCACTGACATATATACACTACTAAATGTAAAACAGAAAGCTAGTGGGAAGCTGCTGCATAGCACAGGGAGATCAACTCGGTGCTTTGTGACGACCTAGAGTGGTGGGATATGGAGGATGGGAGGGAGATGCAAAAGGGAGGGGGTATGTGGATATATGTATACATATAGATGATTCACTTTGTTGTACAGCAGAAACTAACACAACATTGTAAAGAAATTACTCCAATAAAGATGTAAAAAAAATCTCTATTGAACTTCTCATTTTGTTCTTATATTGTTTTCTTAATATTGTTAAATTGTTAATATGTGTTTTCTTATAGTTCTCTGAACATCTTTATAACAATTATTTTGAATTCTTTTTTTGGGCAATTACTGTATCTATATTTCTTTGGAACAAGTACTGAAAGTTTATTGTATTCTTTTGGTGGAGTCATATTTCCCTGATTCTTCATGGCCCCTTATAGCCTTGCATATGTATCTGTGCATTTAAAAAAAACAGTCACCTCTTCTAGATTTTATGTTTTGATTTCTGTAGAAGTAACCCTAACCTGTGTATGGGGTATGCTGGACTGTGCTTTGACCACTGTTCTAGTGATGCAAGGTGTCAAGTCCAGGAACATGTGATGGGAGCTGGTCCAAGGGTAGTGACTCATTGGCTCAGGCTGTTGGGCTCTACAGCATCATCAACTTCATGATTCATGGTGAGCACTTCAGGGGGTCTGCTGAGGCTGCAAGAGCTTCTGGGGTCTTCAGCAGCACCTTCAGGTCAAGTGGCTAGGGACCAAGGCAAGCAGCAGTGTTGGCTGAAACTGATATTGTGCACATGGTCAACAGTGGGGGCCTTCTGTAGTTATTTGTGGAGTGGCAGGGACCAGGGAAGTCAGCAAGGGCCAAGGCCAACTGGGTGCAACTGGCAGCTGCAGGGACCCTGGATGTCAGCATGCACTATCATGGTTGCTGGTTCTTGCCACAGGTGTATGGCAATGGAGGCTTGTGATGATTGTTGGGTCAGGGATACATAGATTCACAGTTGGGGTGGCTAGCTTCAAGTTAACACTGTGACACAGACAGTGGCAGAAGACAGGGCCTGATCTGGGTCCACAAACATCTGTGGAAGCCCTAGCTGTTGGTGTGCTCTCTAGTGGTTGCACAGTCTCCCCCTGGGTCTGAATATGGCTGGGAGGCATGTATGTGGAAATTTGGAGGGGCTAGCTCTGAGCACACGCAGGGTGGAGGTCAGCTGTGGGCTGTCAAGCCTGGAATGTTTCACTTACACAGCTACAGAGACCTGGGTTGGCTTCTAGTGCAGTTCCTGGGACTCTGGTAGAGGTAGGGTAGGAGAGGAAGTGAGGAGGGACTCAGTTGACTGGCATCAGTGAATGCAAATACCTGTGTGGTAAAAGCCAGTGAAATCTGCAGGGGGGTCTGAGGTGGTTATGGTTGTCACTGGTTTCTTCAATGGCAAAACTGCTAGGGTTTCTACAGAGAAGGTCACTGGGAACTATAGTCATGCCCAGCTGCATAGGTGATATTGGTAGCCCCTTCTTTTTTTCTTTGTTCCTTGCCATCTCCATAAGCCTCGGTTTTGCTGGTCTCAAGATGGGGTGAAATTGAAGCACATAACCTGTGTGCCAAAATCTGTGGAAGCTTGTCACTCACACTCTCCTTCTTTCTTGATGAGGGGACAACTCTTTCTTGCTGGGGAGTTCCTTTATGATGCTGAGCAATTCCAGCTTGCAGAATGAGTGATGCAGAAAAAATAAAGCTCTTCTTCCCTTTTTGTGTGGTAATCTCCAGTTCTTTGGTTCCACTGAGTTGCTGAATTTTCTTAAATGGACTCCAGAGCTCTCCAATAGCTGTTTTGTTCATAGATAGCTGTCTAATCGTTTATTTTTGTGGGGAGACAGAAGCTAGGGTCATCTACACCTCGATCTTGATGATGTCACTCCCTCATCTTTGTATCCTGTGAACTTGCTGAACTTGCCTAATGATTCTGTGAGATTTTTTTTTGATTCTTTGGGATTTTCTACATAGACTAGCATGTCATCTACAAATAGGGTACTCCAGATCTGTTTATCTTCTACATTATTTTTTCCTCATTGCACTGGCTAGAACCTCCAGTATTATTGTAAAAGTAGCATTATGTTTTTAAAAACTACTATGTTAAGCAATGAGATTAGGCATCTTTGTCCTGTTCCCAGTATTGGGATCATAGGGGGGGGGAAACGTTCAGTTTTCATCATTATGTATGATGCTAGCTATACATTTTTTTGTAAATACTTTTTATCAAGTTGAGGAAGTTCCCATCTAATTCCAGTTTTTAGAGGTTTATACTCTGAATGGATATTAAATTTTCCAAATACTCATTTTGCATCAATTAATTTGATTATGTAATCTTTCTTTAGCTTATAAAGGGTAGATTAATTGATTTTTTAATATAAATTCAGCCTTGCATTCCTGGGGGGGAAAAATCACTTAGTCATGGTTTGTACTCCTTTTTTATATATTGCTGAATTCTATTTGCTAATATATTAAGATTTTTGCATCTATGTTCACTAGGGATATTGGTCTATAGTAGTCTTTCTTCCTTTCTTCCTTTCTTCCTTCCTTCCTTCCTTCCTTCCTTCCTTCCTTCCTTCCTTTCTTTCTTTCTTTCTTTCTTTCTTTCTTTCTTTCTTTCATTCTAACAGTCTTTGGTTTTGATGTCAGAATAATACTGTTTTCCTAAGAGGTTGGGATGTATTTCCATGTCTACTTTCTGACAGGTTGTGCAGAATTGATGTTAATTCCTTAAAAGTGTGGTAGAATTCTCCTGTGAAACAAATCAAACCTGGAGATTACATTTTCAAGATATTTGAATAATGAATTCAATGTCCTTCTTAGTTATATAGACTACTCAATTTTTAAATTTCATATTGAGTTGTGGTTGTTTAAGATTTTTAAGAAATTGTTCCATTTTTTCCTATGATATCAAACTTATATGTAGAGGTATTTGTAGTATTTTCTTATTATTCTTTGATATCTGCATGCCCTTTAGTGATATCCTCTGTTTCTTTTGAGATATTGCTTATTTTTATCTTTTATTTTTCTTTCTTTGTTGGTCTTGTTTGATATTTCTAAATTGTATTAAACTTTCTAGAGAACCAGATTTTTATTTCATTGACTTGCTTTATTGTTTTTCTCTTTTCAATTTAATCAATTTCTTCTGTTATCTCTACTATTGCCTTCCTTACTTCCACTTGCTTACAGTTTATTTTGCTCTTTTTTTTCTAATTTTTTTTTTTTTTTTTTTTTTTTTGCGGTACGCA
>NC_041234.1:54488613-54497271 GCF_002837175.3 Physeter macrocephalus
TTTTTTTTTTTTTTTTTTTTTTGCGGTACGCGGGCCTCTCACTGTTGTGGCCTCTCCCATTGCGGAGCACAGGCTCCGGATGCACAGGCTCAGTGGCCACGGCTCATGGGCCTAGCCGCTCCGTGGTATGTGGGATCTTCCCGGACTGGGGCACGAACCCATGTCCCCTGCATTGGGAGGTGGATTCTCAACCACTGCGCCACCAGGGAAGCCCTTTTTCTAATTTCTTGAGGTGGGAGTGTAGATATTTAATTTTAGAATTTACCTCTTTTCTAATGTGGGGATGCAATGCTATAAATTTCCATTTCATCAGTGCTTTAGCTGTGTATCCCACATATGTTGATGTTTATTTCATTTTTATTTAGTTCAATGTATATTTTTATTTTCCTTCAGAAGCACTCTTTCATCTACAGATTATATGGAAGGATATTATTTAGTTTTCAGTTATTTGCAGATTTTCCTGATATCTTCCTCTTACTGATTTCTAGTTTGATTCCATTATGATAAAAAATACATTATATATGAACTCAAAATTTTTCTATTGATTGAGGCTTGTTTTATGGTCCATGGTCTAATTTACCTTGGAACATGCCTTTTTGGTGCTTGAAAATAATGTATGTTCTGTTATTATTGGGGGGAGAATTCTGATTATGTCACTTAGATCCTGTTGATTGGTGGTATTGTTTACTTCTCCTTTATCTTTGCTAAAATTATATCTATTATATTAGTTGTTGAGAGATGGTATGGAAATCTCCAACCATATTTGTGAAATTGTCCCTTTCTCTCTTGAATTTATTCATTTTTGCTTCATGCACTTCAAATTAGTTGTTTAGTATATACACAACAACTATACTTCAATATCTTCCAATCATGAATGTAGAATAACTTTTCATTAATTTAGATATTTAATTTCTTTTGATGAAATTTATAGTTTTTAGTATACAAGAATTGCACTTCTTTTAATTTTTTCCTAAGAATTTTATTCTATTTTTATGCTACTGTAACTGAAATTTCTTTCTTAATTTTATTTTTAAATTGTTTATTGCTAGTGTGTAAAATACTTTTGTATTTTTTTAATTGAAGTATAGTTGCTTCACAATACTATATAATTTACATGGTTGCAACAGAGTGATTCACAATTTTTAAAGATTATACTCCACTTATAGTTATTAAATATATTGGCTATATTCCCCTTGTTGTACAATATATCCTTCTAGTTTGTTTTATTACAAATATTTTGTATATCTTACTCCCCTACCCCTATTTACCCCTCCTCTTTTTCTTTCCCACACCGGTAACCACTAATTTGTTCTTTATATCGGAGTCTTCTTCTTTTTTGTTATAATCAATAGTTTGCTGTAATTTTAAGATTCCACATATAAGTGATATATACAGTATTTGTATTTCTCTGACTTATTTCACTGAGCTTAATGACCTCCAAATCCATCCATGTTGCTGCAAGTTGCAAAATTTTATTCTTTTTAATGGCTGAGTAGTATTCTATTGTATATATAAGTGCAGTGGACACTTAGAGTGTTTCCACATCTTGGGAATTGTAAATAAATAATAATAATAAATAATTCTTCTATGAACATTGGAGTGCATATATCTTTTCAAATTAGTGTTTTTGTTTTTATAGATAAATACCCAGGAGTGGAAGTGCTGGGTCATACTGTAGTTTTATTTTTAGTTTTCTGAGAAACCTCCATACTTTTTTTCACAGTGGCTGCACCAATTTACATTCCCACCACAGTGTACAAGGGTTCTCTTTTCTCAACATTCTCACCAACATTTTTATTTGTATTCTTTTTGTTGGTAGCCATTCTGACAGAGGTGAGGTGATATCTCATTGTAGTTTTGATTTGCATTTCCCTGATGATTAGAGATGTTGAGTATCCTTCCATGTGCATTTTGGCCATCTGCATTTCCTCTTTGGAAAAATGTCTATTTAGTTCTGCCCAATTTTGAATTGGGGAGTTTGTTTTTTTGATGTTGAGTTGTATGAGCTGTTTATGTATGTTGGATATTAACCCTTTATAGGTAATATCATTTACAAATACCTTCCTCCACTCAGTATGTCATCTATTCTTTTTGTTGATAGTTTTCCTTTGCTGTGTAAAAGCTTTTAAGTTTAATTAGGTCCCATTTGTTTACATTGGCTTTTCTTTCCTTTGCTTTAGGAGAGAGATTTAAAAAAATTATTGCTGCAATTTATGAGTGTTCTGTCTATGTTTTCCTCTAGGAGTTTTATAGCATATGGTCTTACATTTAGGTATTTAATCCAATTTGAGTTTATTTTGTATATGGTGTTAGAGAATGTTCTAATTTCATTCTTTTACAAGTAGCTGTCCAGTTTTCCCAGCACCACTCATTGAAGAAGAGACTGTTTTCTCCATTGCATATTCTTGCCCCCTTTGTCATAGGTTAATTGACCATAGATGTGTGTGTTTATTTCTGGGTGCTCAGTTCTGTTCCAGTGATTTATGTGTCTCTTTTTCTGGCAGTACCATACTCTTTTGATGACTGTAGCTTTGTAATATAGTATGAAGTCAGGGACCATGATTTCTCAACCTCTGTTCTTTCTCAAGACTGTTTTGGCTGTTCAGAGTCTTTTGTGTTAACATACATATTTTAAATTATTTGCTCTAGTTCTGTGAAAAATGCCATTGGTGGGACTTCCCTGGTGGTGCAGTGGTTAAGAATCTGCCTGTCAATGCAGGGGACATGGGTTTGATCCTTAGTCTGGGAAGATCCCACATACCGTGGAGCAACTAAGACCATGCACCACAACTACTGAGCCTGCACTCTAGAGCCCATGAGCCACAAATACTGACACCATGTGCCACAATTACTGAAGCTTGTGCACCCTAGAGCCTGTGTGCTGCAACTACTGAAGCCCATACACCTAGAGCCCATGCTCCACAACAAGTGAAGCCACCACAATGAGAAGCCTGCACACTGTAACAAAGAGTAGACTCCACTCACCACATCTAGAGAAAACCCACATGCAGCAAATGAAGACCCAATGCAGCCAAAATAAAAAATGTCATTGATATTTTGATAGGTATTGCATTGAATCTGCAAATTGCCTTGGTTAGCATGGTCATTTTAACAATACTGATTCTTCCAATCAAGAACATATCTTTCCATCTGTTTGTGTCATATTCAATTTCTTTCATCAGTGTCCTATAATTTTCTGAGCACAGCTCTTTTATCTCGTAAAGTAGGTTTATTCTGAGATATTGGATTCTTTTTGATATGATGGTAAATGAGATTGTTTCCTTAATTTCTCTTTTGGAGAGTTCATTGTTAGTGTATAGAAATGCAACAGATTTCTGTATATTAATTTTGTATCATGCAACTTTACTGAATTCTTTGATGAGCTGTAGTATTTTCTTGTGAAATATTTAGGATTTTCTATGTATAATAGTGTCATATGAAAACATGACCTGATATTATGCATGTCATATATAATTGTTCCTTTCCAATTTGGATTTTTTTATTTCTTTTTCTTCTCTGATTCCTGTGGCTAGGCCTTCCAAAATTATTTTGTATAAAAATGGTAAGAGTGAGCATCCTTGTCTTGTTCCTGATCTTAAAGAAAATGCTTTCACCATTAAATATGATGGTAGTTGTGGTTTGTCATATATGGCCTTTATTATGCAGAGGTATGTTCCCTCTATGCCCACCTTCTAGAGAGTATATTTTTTTTTATAAATAGATGTTGAATTTTATCAAAATATTTTTCCTCATCTATTGAAGTGATTATATGTTTTCTATTCATCAATTTCTTAATGTCATATATCACATTGAATGATTTCCAGGTATGGAGAAATCCTTGCATACCTGGGATAAATCTCACTTTATCATGGTGTATAGCCCTTTTAATGTATTGTGTATTAAGTTTGCTAGTATTTTGTTGAGGACTTTTGCATCTATGTTCATCAGTGATATCAGCCAGTAATTTCTTTTTTTGTGTGATATCTTTGTCTGATTTTGGTATAAGGGTGATGGCCTCATAGAATGAGTTTTCAAGTGATTCTTCTGCCATATTTTGGAGTAGTTTGAAAAGGTTTGTAGAATTTGCCTGTGAAGCCATCTGTTCCTGGACCTTTGGTTGTTGGGAGTTTTTAAATTACTGATTCAGTTTCACTACTGGTAATTATTCTGTTCATATTTTCCATTTCTTCCTGGTTCAGTTTGGTATATTATAACTTTCTAAGAATGTCCACATCTTCTAGGTTGTCCATTTCATTGGCATATAGCTTTTCATAGTAGTCTCTTATGATCCTTTGAATTTCTGTGGTGTCATTTGCAATTTCTTTTTCATTTCAGATCTTGTTGATTTGGGCTGTCTCCTCTTTTGCTTGATGAGTCTAGTGAAAGGTTTATCAAATTTGTTTATCTTTTCAAAGAACCAGCTGTTTCATGAATTTTTTTTAGTTATTTCTGAGATATACATTTTAAAGTAATAACTAGAATTATGACTTATAACTTTGCACCAGAACATATAAGATTTTTTAGAAATTTAATGTAATGTCTGAAACATTTATATTAACATATTTCCATACAAATAACCCAAAGAAAGTTTAGTATTGGCTGTTTTTTGTTTGTTTGTTTGTTTTTTAATACTGCAGGTTCTTATTGGTCATCAATTTTATACACATCAGTGTAAATATGTCAATCCCAATCGCCCAATTCAGCACACCACCATCCCCAATCCACCACGGTTCTCCCCCTTTGGTGTCCATACGTTTGTTCTCTACATCTCTGTCTCAAATTCTGCCCTGAAAACTGGTTCATCTGTACCATTTTTCTAGGTTCCACATACATGTGTTAATATACGATATCTGTTTTTCTCTTTCTGACTTACTTCACTCTGTATGACAGTATTTAGATCCATCCACGTCTCAACAAATGACTCAGTTTCATTCCTTTTTATGGTTGAGTAATATTCCATTGAATATATGTACCACATCTTCTTTATCCATTCATCTGTCAATGGGAATTTAGGTTGCTTCCATGACATGGTTATTGTAAATAGTGCTGCAATGAACATTGGGGTGCATGCATCTTTTTGAATTATGGATTTCTCTAGGTATATGCCCAGTAGTGGGATTGCTGGATCATATGATAATTATATTTTTAGTTTTTTAAGGACCCTCTATACTGTTCTCCATAGTGGCTGTATCAATTTACATTCCCACCAACAGTGCAGGAGTGTTCCCTTTTCTGTTTCTTTAATATTGAGCTACACGAGCTGTTTATATATTTTGGAGATTAATCCTTTGTCCATTGATTCATTTGCAAATATTTTCTCCCATTCTGAGGGTTGTCTTTTTGTCTTGTTCATGGTTTCCTTTGCGTGCAAAAGCTTTGAAGTTTCTTTAGGTCCCATTTGTTTATTTTTGGTTTTATTTCCATTACTATAGGAGGTGGATCTAAAAAGATCTTGCTGTGGTTTCTGTCAAAGCGTGTTCTTTCTATGTTTTCCTCTAAGATTTTTATAGTGTCCAGTCTTACATTTAGGTCTTTAATCCACTTTGAGTTTATTTTTGTGTATGGTGTTAGGGAGTGTTCTAATTTCATTCTTTTACATGTAGCTGTCCAGTTTTCCCAACACCATTTGTTGAAGAGACTGTCTTTTCTCCATTATATATCTTTGTCTCCTTGGTCATAGATTAGTTGACCATAGGTGAGTAGGTTTATCTCTGGGCTTTCTATCTTGTTCCATTGATCAATGTTTCTTTTTTTGTGCCACTACCATATTGTCTTGATTATTGTAGCTTTGTAGTATAGTCTGAAATCAGGAAGTCTGATTCCTCGAGCTCCTTTTTTTCCCCTCAAGACTGCTTTGGCTATTCGGGGTCTTTGGTGTCTCCATACAAATTTTAAAATGAATTGTTCTAGTTCTGTAAAAAATGCCATTGGTAATTTGATAGGGACTGCACTGAATCTGTAGCTTGCTCTGGGCAGTATAGTCATTTTCACAATATTGATTCTTCCAATCCAAGAACATGGTATATCTCTCCATCTGTTGGTATCATCTTTAATTTCTTTCATCAGTGTCTTATAGTTTTCTGCATACAGGTCTTTTGTCTCCCTAGGTAGGTTTATTCCTAGGTATTTCAGTCTTTTTGTTACAATGGTAAATGGGAGTGTTTCCATAAATTCTCTTTCAGATTTTTCATCATTAGTGTATAGGAATTCAAGAGATTTCTGTGCATTAATTTTGTATCCTACAACTTTACCAAATACATTGATTAGCTCTAGTAGTTTTCTGGTGGCATTTTTAGGATTCTCTATGTATAGTATCATGTCATCTGCAAACAGTGAGAGTTTTACTTCTTCTTTTCCAATTTGTATTCCTTTTATTTCTTTTTCTTCCTGATTGGCCTTGCTTAGGACTTCCAAAACTATGTTGAATATAGTGGTGAGAGTGGACATCCTTGTCTCGTTCCTGATCTTAGGGGAAATGCTTTCAGTTTGTCACCATTGAGAATGATGTTTGCTGTGACTTTGCCGTATATGGCCTTTATTATGTTGAGGTAGGTTCCCTCTATGCCCACTTTCTGGAGAGTTTTTATCATAAATGGGTGTTAAATTTTGTCAAAAGCTTTTTCTGCATCTATTGAGATGATCATAAGGTTTTTATTCTTCAATTTGTTAATATGGTGTATCACATTGATTTATTTGTGTATATTGAAGAATCCTTGCATCCTTGGGATAGATCCCAATTGATCGTTGTGTATGATCCTTTTAATGTGTTGTTGGATTCTGTTTGCTAGTATTTTGTTGAGGATTTTTGCATCTATGTTCATCAGTGATATTGTTCTGTAATTTTATTTCTTTGTAGTATCTTTGTCTGGTTTTGTTATCAGGGTGATGGTGGACTCATAGAATGAGTTTGGGAGTGTTCCTTCCTCTGCAATTGTTTAGAAGAGTTTGAGAATGTTTATCTTCTCAAAGAACCAGCTTTTAGTTTTATTGATCTTTGCTATTGTTTTCTTTGTTTCTAATTCATTTATTTCTGCTCTATCTTTATGATTTCTTTCCTTCTGCTAACTTTGAGTTTTGTTTACTCTTCTTTCTCTAGTTCCTTTAGGTATAAGGTTAGATTGTTTACTTGAGGTTTTTCTTGATTCTTGAGGTAGGCTTGTATAGGTATAAACTTCCCTCTTAGAACTGCTTTTGCTGTATCCCATAGATATTTGATCATAGTGTTTTCATTGTCATTTGTCTCTAGGTATTTTTTGATTTCCTCTTTGATTTCTTCAGTGATCTCTTGGTTATTTTGTAATGTATTGTTTACCCTACCTGTGTTTGTGTTTTTTACGTTTTATTCCCTGTAATTAATTTCTAACCTCATAGCATTGTGGTCAGAAAAGATGCTTGATATTTTTTCAATTTTCTTTAATTTACTAAGACTTGATTTGTGACCCAAGATGTGATCTATCCTGGAGAATGTTCCATGTGCACTTGAGAAGAAAGTTTAATCTGCTCTTTTTGGATGGAATGTCTTATAAATATCAATTAAATCTATCTGGTTTATTGTGTCATTTAAAGCTTCTGTTTCCTTATTTATTTTCCTTTTGGATGATCTGTCCATTGGTGTAAGCGAGGTGTTAAAGCCCCCCACTGTTATAGTGTTACTGTCGATTTCCTCTTTTATAGCTGTTAGCTGTTTCCTTATGTATTGAGGTGCTCCTATGTTGGGTGCATATATATTTATAATTGTTATATCTTCTTGGATTTGTGAAGTGGGTGTCTTGTAGACAGCATATATATGGGTCTTTTTTTTGTATCCATTCAGCAAGCCTGTGTCTTTTGGTTGGAGCATTTAATCCATTCACATTTAAGATAATTATCCATATGTATGTTCCTATGGCCATTTTCTTAATTGTTTGGGGTTTGTTTTTGTGGGTCCTTTTCTTCTCTTGTGTTTCCCACTTAGAGAACTTCCTTTAGCATTTGTTGTAGAGCTGGTTTGGTGATGTTGAATTCTTTTAGCCTTTGCTTGACTGTAAAGCTTTGAATTCTCCATCAAATCTGAATGAGATCCTTGCTGGGTAGAGCAGTCTTCGTTGTAGGTACTTCCCTTTGATCAGTTTAATTATATCATGCCACTCGCTTCTGGCTTCTAGATTTTCTGCTGAGAAATCTGCTGTTAACCTTATGGGAGTTCCCTTGTGTGTTATTTGTCATTTTTCCCTTGCTGTTTTCAATAATTTTTCTTTGTCTTTAATTTTTGCCAATTTGGTTACTATGTGTCATAGCATTTTTCTCCTTGGGTTTATCCTGTATGGGACTCGCAGCGCTTCCTGGACTTGGGTGGCTATTTCCTTTCCCATGTTAGGGATGTTTTCGACTATAATCTCTTCAAATATTTTCTCTGGTCCTTTCTCTCTCTCTTCTCCTTCTGGGATCCCTATAGTGCGAATGTTGTTGCATTTAATGTTGTCCCAGAAGTCTCTTAAGCTGTCTTCATTTCTTTTCATTCTTTTTTCTTTAGTCTGTTCCACAGCAGTGAATTCCACCATTCTGTCTTCCAGGTCACTTATCCGTTCTTCTGCCTCAGTTATTTGGCTATTGATTCCTTCTAATGTAGTTCTCATTTCAGTTATTGTATTGTTCATCTCTGTTTGTTTGTTTTTTAAT